>NC_056725.1:252249384-252479384 GCF_019279795.1 Protopterus annectens | reverse complement strand
ATGTTGATTCCATACATATCTGTAGTTCTCTAGGGCTAGCTTGCTTGTAGCTTTACAACTGCATATGGGGAAAACCACATTGTTACTGATGGACATGTACATTTATTTATTCATATTGTAGAAGTCTAACTCCGTTATGTAACTGATGGATTGTAATATAGAGAATTTCAAACAAGATATGTATGAAAACATGTTTCAGTGTTATTTATACACAATATAATGTGAACATAGGTATGTGATAATTGCACTATATTCCACAGCAGCAATACAAGCCAGTGACAGCTTACCTTTGGAAGCTAGCTGTAATTCAGCTATATCCCAGAGAGAGAGAAATTAACTAAGCTCTTCAGACATGTTTTCAATGTTCATTCTTATTATCTGTGCATAATTAATGAGGACATTCGATGTTTTAGTTTCTCATTAGCATCGTCCTTGTAAGTTATTGAAATGCAGTGCATTAATCAATAGCTCAGCATAAGTGTACAGTGCTCAGCATAACCATCCAATAGGTATCAATCAATATGAATATCTGCATCATGTCCGATGCCCTCTAATAGTCTGCCACCATCCAATATGTGCAAACTTTAAAATGTAATATCTATACATATGCTTATCATACTATTGCTACCTGTGAACTGAGGTGAACTTCAGTCAGCATTTTTGGAAGGCACTTTTCTTCAATGTACAACTACTTTAGTGAGGATGTCAACTGAGAGGAGACTTTGGCAACTCCAGGCATGAAACTGGGTGGAAGAGTAGACCACCCAGATGCTCACTGTCTATGCTGCACATGAGCAGAGGATGCAAGCCCGCCCAAGGAACTTTGTAATGATCAACATCTGGAACCGGTTTGCAAGGGAACACCTCAGACATACTGGGATCTACTAGACTGGCATGTAGGTCCATCAGCTCTATGATGATGTACATCAGTGGGTTTCAGGGGATCTTCACTGGAGAGTCACAGAGCTCAGATGTCAGTAACCAGATGCCTACAATAAGTTACTTGCTCCATACCTTAACACCTACATCATCAATCGTATCTTTCCCTTTTCCCCAATAAACACTAATTTCTTATTATTTTGACTACATTGTTATATTCTATTCTTTTATACCCCTCTGTTCCTCACATTTCAGAGAAGATACCAGGACAACCTAGCTCTCTTCTCTTACAGAAAATACTTCTCTCCTTACCTATCCTCAACCAGCTTTCAGAATTCACCATCACTGAATCTCCCACCACCTTGCATCTTCTTGTTTCCATGTTCACTGCTACTTCCCCACTACCTGACATCTTAAAATACAGATTCCTACACTTAATTATGCTACTGTTCAACTTATATTCTATTCTTCTCCTTCTTGTACCATCTTTCATCCTACCAAAACTCAATTATAAAACAAATCTTCTCTCCAACTCTGTCCCAACCACCTATCCATACTTCCTCTTTACACTCTATACACATTGCACCAAACCTGTGTAATATTCCTCATCACCTCTATTCCAAATATAGGCTGAATTGCTCTTCAACTCAAACCAAAACAAAATTAAGTGGAAGAATCTTTTCCAAAAAACAAGTATGCATAATTCCACGATATACTAAAATCCTTCTAGGAGGAGATATACAACCTAATCCTGGCCCTTCCTATCACAATGAACACACTGATAATTGTCTTCCACAGTCTTCTTTAATCCAGCAGCAGCCAATCCCCAACCTTGGTGATCTAATTTTTGATGAAATAAATGTTAGAAGCACAAGAAATAAAATGGCTGAACTACATACCTGGATTACCCAGCGTAAACTTGGCATTCTCACTGTAAATGAAACTTGCCTTAAACCCAGCATAAACAACTCCAAAGTTATACCTCCTGGCTATAATATCATCTGTAATAACCATATAAAGAGGACCAGTGGTAGTATTTCTTTAATAATTCCCAATACCTACCACATTTCCCCTTACAACAAATCAATACCAAAATTCAGTTCAGCAGAGCTTCTTATTGTCTTCTCAAAATAAACAATCATAAACAAATATGTATTACTGTCCTTTACACCCCTCCTGTGACAATACAACTATACTGGAAGATATTCTACATTGGATATCCATAACATTTCCACAAGAAAAAATACTGCTAGGTGATGTGAATGTCAGTTGTTTGGACATAAACTGTAACTCCCCTACATCTAGCATAAACTTATATGTTTTCACACTTAATTAATAACCCCATATATTATAGTAAGACATCCAATCCCTTATTAGACTGGATCCTAGTATCAGTCCCTAGCAAATACTCCACCACAGATACAATGTCAAATTCTCTCAATGATCATCTCAGAATATTACTAAACACAACCCTAAAAGATTTTGGACATTCTTTAAAAAAAGCTTACCTCCCGGCCAAAATTTCAACCTAAACTCCTCTCCCAATAACTCACCACTCAAAACTTCAATACAGTTCCCCTCTAACTTAGTATAACATCCCTAACCAAAGATTCCTCAACATCTAATCCCAACCTTGCCCAACAGTCGCATATCACCACATCCACTTTCACCCTCAAACCTGCGCCAACATCCTGTTTAAAACTACTATTAAAGAAACTTATACTATGCTCTTTTTCAGGTGATGACCTTCTAAACAAGTACCTAAAAACATCAGCCAATAGCATTACCTCACCTGTCTTAATCCTTATAAGTAGGTCAGTCCAGGAATCCCACATTCCCTCTCTCTGGAAAAAGCCACACATTATCCCTCTGCACAAAGGAGGAAATTGAACAGACATTAATAACTTTAGTCCTATAGTAATCGTTTTTTCTCAATTGTGCATGCTTTAAAAAAGGCATCTTTATTAAATTATCACTTATGAGACAGGAAACCATATGTAATTTGCTCCTACCCTTTTCTAAAGATCCCAACTCCAGTTGTTGTATCTCTGTTGCTAAACTCACTACTTCTAACACAGTTGGTTTAGACATTGATTTATATTTTCTAGGAAGTTGTTTTTGGCAGCCACCATAATTAGACTCAGAAAGGCCTTACTATGTCTAGGCAGTTCTGATTCTACATCCTAGCTTAGAAAAATAATTTCACTAGTTACACCAATTTGCTCATCCAGTATCTCTGACAGAGTAATTTGTGGGCATTTCTAATTTCCCTTTGCCAAAATACTTGAAAAATGTATTCAAAAAGCAATTTCTAGACTATCTCCTGCAGGATGAACTCCTATTCCCTACACAACATGGCTTCTGCCCTTCCCATAGTACTAGCACTGCCCTTCTAACTTATATAGATAATGTCAATAAAGCAAGAGATAAAGGAAAATTAGTCTATTCCTTATTTCTAGTTCTGTCTAAACCCTTTAACACAGTTTGTCACAGGAAATGTCTACTTCAAATGCCCTCACTAGTTGACTCTCAGCCCACCCTTCTGTGGTCCAAAAGCTACCTCTCCAATAGGTATCAGTCAGTAAAATGTCACTCCAAGCTCTCCTTACCTCCCAGTCACCACAGTGTACCACAAGACTCTATACTTGGTCCTCTCCTCTTTAACATTTTCACCAATACCCTCTATTCATCCACACAACAGGCCACCCTAGTACAATATGCAGATGATTTCATTCTCATTTACACATCTGACAACATGGTACACCTCCAAAAATTTACTCAGGAAGCTTTATCAGCCACTGAAACATAGCTTCATAACTCACAACTCATGCTCAACCCAAAAAGACCAAACTACTACTTTTTCCCCAAATCCCTCTCTCATGAAAAAACAAAATTTAAAGT
Organism: Protopterus annectens; assembly: GCF_019279795.1. Taxonomy (NCBI): domain Eukaryota; kingdom Metazoa; phylum Chordata; order Ceratodontiformes; family Protopteridae; genus Protopterus; species Protopterus annectens. Next base: position 252,475,604 of record NC_056725.1, on the reverse strand, counting down.
ATTCTCTCTCTCTTGATAATGCAATCATTGAAGTCAGATCTCATAGAAAGTTATTAGGGGTGATAATTTATGATAAGCTTACATTTGACCTGCATATACAAAATTGCATAAGAAAAACTCATCGTAAACTTGGGATGCTTTGCAGATTCAAAATGTCTCACTGATGAAACTAAAACTACACTTGCTGCTACTTTTCTTCTCCCATCACTTCTTTATGAAACTCCCATCTTTACTAACCTCCAGACTTCACAAAAATGAAAATTTGAGCAATGCTATAACAAAGTTGCTTAATTTGCAGTAAATTCCCTTTTCAGAACCCATCACTGCATAGAGCTAAAAAGCCTAAATTAGTTAAAACTGCTTTATCAACTAAAATATACACCTCTTCTTACTGCATATAAAATTATCTGGCATCTATCTGTCTGTCCAGCACTAAAAAAACATTCTACACAACTATATTCCCAGTCGATCATTGTGATCCAATGACCAAAAATCCCAGTCTGTCTACAAACCTATCAAATCTGCTGGGCATTGTATGTACCCATACAGGGTTGCTAAGGCCTGGAACTCCGTACCTGTATCCATCATGTCAGTATCCTCCCTCCCATATTTCAAAACCACTCTGAAAGACATCTTGGCTAAAATCTGTCTTTGTTCTTGCTCAAAATGAAGATAAACTATATCCTTAAATGTAAAAAAGTACCTTTTCAATCCTTATACCTCCTCACTCTTCCTTCTTCACTTACTTCCTTACTGCTATCAGATTCCCTTCCCTGACTTTCTCTCTAAGTATACCATAAGCCTGTTTTTCCCACACTTCATATTGCAGTTCCTGTTTGTATTAGACTAGCTTAGCTTTAATTTCTATAAATATTAAATGATTGTCATATAACTTGTATCAGTTCTTAACCAGTTTTTTTATATTGTCACTAGTTGTTTATAATTATATAAATCACTGATGCTTTTGTTTTATTTTTGAAGATTGTAAAAGTTTTGTTCTGAAAATGTTTTGTAGTAATTTGAAGCTTTTGTCCTCAGGCCTCTGCTGAAAATGGACTTCTACCCAGTTGGACTTTCCAGGCAATCAAATATCAATAAATATCAATAAATAAATAAAGAGCAAGCATATGTGTTTATGTGATGCATTGTGTTTAAAGTGCATTCCATGATTATCTGTATTAATAAGAGTAATCTACATGGAAGAATAATGTGTTTTAACCATTAAAATTAGCATCTATATGTTGATGCATTCTGACGTGATCTGCAACTATAGTGGGCCAGTGTAAACATTATGCAGGGCTGTCTATTAAAACCTGTATATTAGTGCAGACTTCAAAATTACTATTATTACTGCTATTCCATAATACATGCTTTTAAATATAGAAAGAAATGTGATATCCCTTAGCTCATCTTGTTAAGCATTTTGTTAAAATGAATGTTGTTTGCCTATATCTAGGTTCACGTCTCAGTGTATCAAATTTTGGAGAAATTATTGGCAATAAATAATTTAATATTGTACATTACATATGGAAGATCAGTATTTGCTTGTTAAGTTATATACATGGATTCCAAAAGCAATTTGCAGACAGCACAGCACACTGAAGGAACACTTCAATGCACCAGCTGCAGATATGATTACAGAAGACACACTGCAGCAGTCCAAGTTATTAACTATTCAGCGTTGCCTAATTATGGATTTTACTCACACCCATCAGATTGCAAAACACAACCTGCATACCCAACACAACTTAAATGTGACAAACTGCAATCAAATCTGTTTCTGAAACCCTCTGCGTAAGCAATACCACAATGCAAGGAATGGAAGCTGCTACTACAGAATTTGATGGAAACTGTAATAATACCAAAAAAAAAAAGCTACCTGCAGTGAGTGAATTGCAACAGGCTGCAGTACCACACTCTATGGAGGAGCATGTGGCTGTGCACCCAAGAAGGCAGCTAGTTAGAGTGAGAGCAAGGCTGTAACTAAACCAACTGTCAAATTAACAAATCACTGACAGGTACCGCCTAGACAGACAGGCTGTGTGCAACACATGTGCCCCATACACAAATGTATGAATATTGCGAGGCAACCCCATCCATCTTGAAGCAAAAGTATGTCTCAGCCTGTGTATACTGGCAGCTGGAACATTCCAAAGACACATGGGAGATGCTGTAAGAGTGTCACAGACAGTTGCAAGTGTATCCTGTCAGAATTTCTGGCTGCAATGTGCAACAAGCGGGATGATTACACACACTTTACATCTGCCTCCACTGACCAGAAAACTGCATACCTCTCAACCTCTTAGAGCAAGAAATCTGGGGAAAACCATAAATAAAAGGGGGACAAAGGCCCAAAAATAAGGACAATTTTTAAATATTGCTCTTATAAACTTAGAAAGTTGATAGAACAGGTTTTGCATTAACATGGGTTTTCTGAAGGGTATGAGGTCTGAAACTCAAATGTCTGTCATTATTTTCTAATTTCAATCTATAATGATTTGGCACTAATTTGCCAGAAAAACACAATTTTATAAAAAAAAGAACCAAAAATATGTGGCAAAAATCTGGACTATCTGCGAAAATCTGTACAGTTGAGAGGTATGTAATATGCACTAGTTCTATAACCTTGCAAACTTCCCACATGTATTTGGTACAATAGACTGCACCCACATCAGTATCAAGACTTTAGTTCATCCAGAAGCTGACAGGTACATCAACAGAAAAGGGTAGCAATCTCTGAGCTGCCAGTTCATGTGTGCAGCAAATGACAGCATAACAAACATCATGGCAACAAACTCTGGAAGTGTCCATGATGCTGCCATATGGATGTATATTGGTCTGAGAAGGATCAGGAGGATACTGGGGGCAGAGGCACAGGCATGGGTAAAGAAGGGTGTGACCACAAGTCCAGGCCCAGGTAACACTGCAGCATCTGACAGACAACTTTGAGTCATGACAAGCCACATGTACATAAGTACATATATTAAACACTGATATTCATGTGTTTCCCCACCACAGTAGCATAGATTGCATCTAATGGCAATTACCCAGTAGATGTACACACTGAGCATCAGAGAAGAAAACATAGTCATAATGTATAACAGTATGAACATATACAAATTTATCTCAACATGAATGGTATGCATGTAGACTAATATTAGTGCATGCATGTATGGCAGACAAGAAGGGACACACATCTACGATACAAATTCCACTCTGTCCAATATAAAAAGATGCAAACAGGAAAACAACTCAGGACGTAATGTAGAATTTTTGTCAACATCACAATGAACATATATCATTGTAAAGTAGGGATAAAATAATGTAATAAATGGAGTCATGTATGGTTAATAAAAAAGTCAGACTCCTATGGCATCAGACATATTAAAAAACACAGATGACATTGTCAATGATCTGCACAACAATCAACATTGCCACAGGGTGAGACTAACACTACTGAACAGAGTGGATCAACTGTCGGTGTTACTCTAACACAGTCTAGGATGCCCACCCTGATGGCCTATGGCACATTCTGATCTTCTCCTAGTATGTAGGGAAATACTTGGCTCAGGTTGCTCCACTGAAGAGAATGATGGGGTGATGCCAGCATATGGAGACATACTGTGGGAAGAAGCATGAGTGTGAGTTGACTTCTGGTCATGACTGCTGGGCCCATATCAGATGGGCAAAGAAATGGAAGTATGTGTACATTATGGCATAGACATGGGTGGCTTCCCTCCCCATCTGACAATCTGCTAAGCACAATCAGGGCACACAGAAGTCTGCTTGTACTATGGCGTGTTATAGTACTGTAGTAGTGTCATAGCCAGGGATTCTATGTACTGTGCCACAGATAACATACTTTTATTCTGTGAAGCCAATGATGCCATGACCTGACCTTGTCTGCACTCATGTCCTTCATGTTGCACACCCAGCTGGTGTGCAACATGATCCATGATACAGGCAAGTGCATGGCTGTCAGATCGATGATGTCACTGAGAACATTCATTTGCCTGCAGGAAGAGGTGGACACTCTCTGACAGGTGCCCATGCACCCAGCTACATGCCTGTGTCTACTGTGAGGAGCAGTATCAATGTGTTGTGGGGAACTGTCACCATCAACAGCAGTCTCAACATAGATATGTTGTTCACAGGCCTCATCCTGTCCACCATCTGTTGTCCCCTCATTGTCATAATGGCCCCACAAGTTTCCCTCTGCATCTGAGGCTATAGCCACATCTACATGACTGTCAGCATCTGGGATGGTCTGTATCACCATGTCAGTTTCCTGCATGCCAGGGGTCATGCTACTATACTGAGACACATCAGATCCCACATCAATGGATGGTATAAATGAGGATAAAGGGAGATGATGTGCTAAAAGAAGAGGCAGATGACAAAGATCAGGAGAATGTGCTTACATCACATACTGTATATCATTAATGAAATATGACACATATATCTCACTACAATGTTACAGATAGTAATGTCTTACCATGAGGGCTTGTCTGTGTATGGGCCACGGAATCTATATAACAGAGAGTTGACAATTATGTTACATATCCAACATACATGACATACATGAGGAATACCAGCATAGCACACACCTGACAAGTCCTTGTGGGCTGATGGTGCTGGAGGAGAGGGATAAAATGCAATCATTGCAGGAAAACAAAGCCATAAACATATATTCTTCCTTGCCAGCATGGACCATTCCAACAGTGTTAAAACATACAGGAGACATTGCATACACATGCCAGCTCTTTGTGCATGCAGTGTTGATGTAGGCTGTCCTATGAGTGGGTAGAAGGGCTCAGTATTAATGGAGGGCAACAACAGGAATAACAGCAATGACAGGTATGAAAAAGATGTTGTGAGCTTGTATGTCATAATTTGGAGCCTTCAGTGATAAAGTAAAGACAAAGCCAACATGGTCATGTATGCAGGCAATGGAATAGTAACATGATAACATATACAACACAGTAAAAGGAACTGCTGATATTCACATGATATACTGTGTACCTTTGGCCAGATGTCCCAGTGTAGAAATCAAGGACATTGATTTCATATAGCACAAGCCTGTTGCATATTTCTTCAACCTATGACCATGTTGTGGTAACATACCTGTTCTGTCTGTAAGTACACCTGCATGGCTTGTGCTTCCAGAGGATGTATCAGTATGGCAATAAACAGCACTGGTCTGACATGAGGCTGAGGCAATAACAGGTAGTGGTCATACTCTGCCGTTTCCTGCTGTTGTGCAAAAGTAGATGGACCTGTGAAAATGAATACAGACTAAATCCCACATGTTGGCTGGACTGTTATGTTTGTACTGCAGTTATCTAGCTACATGTCATTACACTTATGTTACTCATCATTACCCTGTGTGGACCCATGTGCACTAATCCCGCTGTTGCAACACAAAAATGACAATAAATGAATAAGCATGCAGCAATATGTACTGATTGACTCTATATGCATCAATGTTATGCAAAGTAACACATGCATGTGTGGGCTTGAATATCTGCTTCTATCCCACCCCTGGGTATGCGAAGCTCACCACTCACCATATGCAGAGATGCAAGAAACTGTGGAATCTCATCAGGGGGCTCAATGGTGTGCCACCTCCAGTGGCATCCCACAATATCTCATACCAGCATATCCTGTTGGCTACACGAAGGATAATCTCAGTGCAGCATGAATGACAGGCCTCAATTGATCTATTGTGACCTCCATCAGCATTAATCATGTTGGTGAGGTCAGTCCATACTTCATCCCTCCGTACTGTATTTCCTGCCCGTCCCAGGAGACTCCATCCATGTTGTTGCAGAGCATCTATTATAATCTTGTTCGCCTGTGTGGCAAAATTGTTTTTCCTAGTTCTCTTTGCCATCTGAAAGACAGTTATATACACATGTTTAGATTCATGTGAAGGCCCACATATTGAGATGAATATGTGGACAACTTATGCCACTTTAAACAGTATTCTATCCTGTGCAATGCAAAATTCTTTGAAATACTCACTGTGTGATATAGTAATGTGACATATAAAACAATGCTTGAATACATAAGCCTTGGAACAGCAACATATCTTGTGATATCTGTATAGGCTGTCTGTGGGATTTGAATCTCTTACTCTGTACATGTGTAAAATGAAGGGTCAAACAAAACAGAATCATGCCACACAATCTGCATGCATTATATATTAACACGCTACAAAAGATATGTGCACAACAGAAATATGTCATGGCTGTAGCTGTAATGCAATTGCAGCCTAAACAAACATCCATTGCAAAACAATCTGTCATATGATATGTTATACGTGATGACCTTTTATCAGCACAATCACTACTAGGCAGTAAATACCATCCACATAAACAGAGAGTATCTGTAAATTATCAATCGATCAACTTATGGAAAGCATTAGAAAGCCTTAGGGTCAGTAAGCAGACCACAAATGGTAGAGATCCCATTTGAATTGACTCAGCAGTTCTTTATAGTTGTTTTAAGAATTCTCAGTCAATAAGTATCCATACTAGCTAAGGAATACATAGCACATAGCAACATATGGATAATATCAGAATCCATAATTTTCCTTATATACACCACAGAGTGTATGGACCCACCTAGAAGATATAAGGAAAATCACAAAATCCATTTTTATGTACTGTTTAATTGTGTGATTTACATCTGTCTGTACAACTGCATATGGGAAAGTTCTGCATGTTATTGATGCAGATGTCAACACCTGTATGGATACAGGTAAATCCCACACCACTACAGTAAGTCACAAACCAGTTTTCATACTACACACATTTTCCATAAATGCATCATTCTAAAAAGATACACAATTCATAAGGAGTAATATTAACACAGGTCTATAATGAGCTAATATTCACCAAAGCAGCAGTGGCAGCAGGTGTCAAATTGCACTTCAGCTATCTATGACTCTATGTGCATACATTTTTAAGTACCATTTGCACCATCATAATTAATGAGGTTCATTGAAATTCAAAGATTTGGAATCCCATTTGCACATGTCTGTGTAAGTTCTTGAAATATGGCACATTAAACAATATCTCACTGTAATGGGAAGGTGCTCTGTGCCAGTATTCAATAGGTATCGTTAAATGGTACCATATGCACCACATTCCCATTATCTTGCAATGATCTGATAACATAAGTACCACTTTTGAATACTGATTTTGCTACATTAACAGATCAGGCCATTGTTACTTGCAAGCTGAATGGGACCTCAGCGAGCAATTTTCTGAGTTGTGTTTTTTTGCATTGGATTATTGACATTATCAACATTACTGAGATGGCTACATCTAGGAAGCTTCGATGTGTCCAGGCACCCAATTGGACCGAGGAGGAGACCACACAGATTCTGACAGTCTATGCTGGATTGGAGCATCACATGAGAGGCAGACCATGGAACTTTGCAATGATCAACATTTTGAACTGGATTGTGAGGGGAGCATCGATAACGCATGGGGCTACCTCAAACTGGAGTACAGAAAGATGCAGAAGATCTTGACCGGAAGGTCTATGAGATGTGTCGACAGACAGTGGATGACTACATTCAGTGTCACTATCATACATATACCTAAGTATTCCTATGGAATTTAGACATAGAATTGTGCTCTAAATATATCAGATACATGCCTTTTAAAACCATTAAGTAGCTGTTCTGACAATTAGCACATCTGGAAAATTAAGATGTAGTGACTGTTCTCTTTATAAGTATAGGTTTCTTCTCATGGGGTTTATTTATTCAGTAATGTTTATAATGTACATAATATTGCACATTGTAGTCATACATCTGTTTTCCAACATATAACATCATTTCACACATCCACTATAGTCATGTATCAATGATGCCTATAGCACTTAGACCACTGATGACTACACATTTTTTAGTTATCTGTAATACTTCGACAGTATCGCCTACTCTACCTCTGTCGTGTGTGTGAATAATAACTCATAAAAAATCATTAATTCAGTCCTAACCAAGTGCACATTCTTATTTCAGTCCCATCTATCTAACATAAGATGACTGCCTGTTCAACTAGCTGCACATATCTTTTTATTTGTAATATGTCTTTATAGCTGTTATTTGTATGCATCAAGATGACCTATAGTGTTTATATACGTGATATTATTGTATCATTCTGTTATCTGCAGGAATACGGATACACACACGCAGTAATAGTTCACTCTACATGTGGTGGCAGTTAGCTCAACCTGTAGAGAAATAGGCCGATATGCATATATCTTGGGTTCAACTACACATAGTGAAAAGCTCTCACTATATTCTTATTAGTGTGCTTTTCATGCATTTTCAAAAATGCTGCTCTAAAAACTTGCTTATTGATATTAACATTATTATCGACATTGATATTTTGAGCTTTCTACAAATATTTCCATAATCAGTAATGTTCTGTCAACAGCACATCTTTAACTACAGTGTTATGTGTAAAGCTTGGAACAGACAGGTATACTTCTACAAAAAAAAGTTTGGTGGAATATGCTAACATTTGCAAAATAAATTCCATGTATAATTGTGTTATTCTTTATTAAATTCACTTCAACAACCTTCTCATTTTTATATTTGGAGGGAGTCAGATACTGAGACATACAGTTGGAATGCAGACCACGGAGATACACTAATGTCATGTATACATTTTATTTGTAATGTTTTCTTTGCCAATGAATATCTGTACATGTACTCCTCCCACATAAAATACTTTAGTGTGCCTCTAGCATACAGCACATTATAGCTGTCTGTTAGCAGCTATGTGATACATGACAGTGTCCCCACTCTCTAAAAAATGAAAGTTTTCCTTTGCTGTTATCAGTTGTGACAACTGAGCTGACATGCAATTATTTTTGCAACTTATTTTCTTACATGCACACCACATTGTCCCTTTTTGTAAAGCCTAAGCCGTGATCCATATTAGTAACCCTATCCTGCACATGCATGTCTATTTTCATTGCATTCCCATCATACACTGTCAGGCAAGATGAACTGGTTAGGTAGGTAGGTGTCAGGGTTAGAGTGTCAGTATTGTTTACAGTTGAAGGTTTAAATCTCAGGTCCCCCACTCTGTGCTCAATTCTGTTCCAAGATGTAAAGGAGTGTGTGTATAACATTACAAAATATGTGGACTGATTCTGTGGTGCTCTTCAAGAGAAACATTTTACAGCCAAAGCTGAGCAAAGTATATCACTGTCAGGATGAAAAAGGAGGCAGCTGACCATTTTGTAGAAAATCCGTTTATTTAGCGCTTTCGTCCTTAGTAAAAGGACTTCATCAAAATACTGAAAACACAAATAGCTCCATCTTTTATACCCAGCATGCTGTTGATGTTAATTTGACAGTTAAAAAACAAACATCTTAAAGGGCTATGTCCCACACTTTCCACATATATACAAACATTCATTTCACCATGCCAAATTATTAAAAATATGAAATACTTATAAAACTAAGGCTGCTTTTAGTTGTGTAACTGTCACACTGAATGTTTTGTGGATGTTTTATATACACGTTTGTACTATTTTTCCTGTTGTTTCTAATGTATGTGTTTCTTAGTATCTAATCTGGTGTACACAGTCTGCCTGCTCACACACACTAAATGGGTGTCTACTGTGATACTTGTTAGTAGTGTGACATGCTCTTCAGTTCAACATGGGTATTACATCTGCCTGCAACACCTTTGATGGTTTTGTTAGAACATACTTGTATTCTGTGTGGGAATACTGAACATAGGTGTTTCTTTGCACCATTATGTAATTAGCAAGCAGTATCAGAATGTTTGCATTTTGTGAGTTAGTGATTACTAATACATATATGTAGGTCATGTATACATTTGTAGACAGACAGTCATATTTGTACAACATATACTAAATTCTCATGTGTCACAGGCTGTGGCTTTATTTAAAATTGAACATTATTACCATTTGGTTGCATTGTAGTTCTTAAAATGATGTGAAGTCAGCCAATGACAACCCTGCTTGGCTCAGCTGTTTGTCATATGACTTTCTATATTTTCTACAGTATTGTCATCTAATTTCATCTTTATTATAACGATGTTAATTGGTGGCTGTTCATATGTCTCATTACATGCACAGACACATGGAATACATTCAACATTCATACACAGACATAACTGTTCAGGGAGCACATACAAGGGAAAAGTAATGGAAATACTGATATCCTGTCAAATACTCAGCTGGACAATTTACTGAGGAAAACATCATTATTAAACAGTGCAGGTCCCAATACTGCTCTTATGTTGTCATTTTCCCAATTTTTTTTTCAAATTACAGTTATGTGAATCTTCCTTGAGGCAGTGTCAGGCCATGTTTCACTTCAAATATCAAGATAGGTTAAGTGTGCTTCCTTTGCAGCACATGGTTGTCATGCTTAATGCTGGCTAATAAGTAACTGTTCAGGTCATGTCATGATTTCCACTGGTAAGCTGCATTATGCATGCCATTGCACAGCCTTGAGTAAGCTGTTCATATTGTGTGATACATACAGTGTCCTTGGCATCTGTTATTGAAAATAACCATACATATAGATAATGGAGCATAGGGAAGGTGTTGTGTGCATGAGGAGCCATCTGCTAGCAGAAAATCTGTTGATTATAATTTGTGCTACTTAATAATGTTTGCACCATTTCAACTGGAATTGTGCTCTAAATGGGGCATTCATTGTATGCTGATATACCTTCATTCTCATATTCAGATATGCACTACTCACATGTCGATAGGATGTTACTTAATGTTTCTTAGACTGCAGATGTGCACATCAGTTTCAGTTTACTCTCAGTTATGATTTTCACAATATGTGGTCTGATAGACATTTGTTTCTCATTGTTACAGTTTTGATTACTGACACACCGCATATGGTGGTACAAGTTTTATGAGCACTGATTTCTGCCATTTCTTAGTGTCACAGTGGGCATGTTATATAGGCAGGTAGTATCAGGTATACATATGTAATTTCTGGCATGTGTAGGGATTCTTCTTGATAGAGCATGGGACCCATGGACAATCACCCATCAGATGCCAGTGACGAACACATGCCAGGCCACTGCAAGAGTCCTGTGATGATGAAAACCATTACGAAGATGAAGATGAGGATGAGGATGACAAAGAGGAAGGTGGACCTGCATGTCACATCATCTCTGCTGTACCGTGGAGGTGATGATGCCAGGAACAACAGCAAAATAATTATCGGGAGCAGATCTGGGAGATTGTGACTGATGTGTTTTGTACACAGATGAGGGGCATTATGGGGAATTTCTTTCAGAACATGGCATGGGCTATGCATGACTCATTCAGAGATAGCCTGAGAGATCATTTGTGATGTTTATCCCTATCAGGGTGATCCCTCAGGTCTGTAAGTATTGTCTGTGTGATCCACTTGCGTAACACTGTCACTGTGGTGTTTGCTATATCAGTGATTGGGCTGTATATGCACTCTTGTACATGCAAACCATTTTGTTGCCATATGATAGGTCCAAATACAATGTGAACATCATGTGATATTTAACATTATGTTTCAACATGTGCATGACACAAATTAACATATTAGACTTTTGTTCAACATTCACATGAATTTTTGCAGTTAACATGTAGCTACTACTGCAACAGTTCCACTGTAAACATGTGTGTTAGTGAGGGAAACTTGCAAACAACATATTGCCAATAGTCCAACACTACCACAATGGTATGGGTATGATATGTGTATTGCCATATATTGTATGTGCAACTGAAGGACATGTCCTTACCTATGCTGTCCCACTGGCATGATGTCATATTATTTGGTGTGTTGGCAATGTTGATGCCATGATGGGTCATATAAATGAATGTCATACATTTGGGAAGTCATCCTTTACTGACAGCATAGACCACTGATGTAATGTTCATGTATACATCATGGTGATCATAATTTATTCAGTAACAATACAATATGCCATCTTTGGTTATCTGTTACATTTACATATCCATTCATTATTCACATAAATTCTCACCTTTTGGCAAATGATGTACATATTCAATTATTTATCTACATGTCTCTGCATATACTCTGATCCATAGTGAAACATTTTTTTACCTTTGAAATATGAGCAATCACCGACTTAACATTGATGTGATATAATGTTGCTCATAGGACTATCCTCTGCTCAGTAATGAGCAGGGTCCATGACATATAAGTGCAGGTGTTTATTCCATATGTTGTTTTATATTGCCATGACAGTATATATATATATATATATATATATATATATATATATATATATATATATATATATATATATATATATATGTGTGTGTGTGATTCCAATTCTTAACTTGCTTATGTATGCCTGCTGATGTTACAAGATTGCATGATAGTGTCTGTGTGATTTATATATTCCCATTTTTGTTGACATCAGCGATGCAGTCTGCCCATGTGACATACATTTGCCAGTTGCTTAAATGTATTTTGGCTTGACTTTAACAGCACTCTATCTAGTGTACACATGCATTTGCAATGTGCAGCCTTACCTCGTCCTGCTTTATCATTGTCTTTCTTAATGTGAGGCCATGTTGTCCACCTCCATTTTACCACTGTGAGTATGTAATATATCTTGCAGATATGTTTGCTTTTGTTGTAATTCTTGTCCATTATGACATATTAGTTTGTTAATAAGGTCAATCTGTGCCGACTCTATCCCCATTATACAGATGCAGGTCATATGCACAAGTTGGTGGCTACTTGCAATACATCGTTGTTCTTGTTATACTTGTGTGTTATATTGTAGCTTGTGTATGTTGTTTAAATTCATGTGCACAACCTGATATTTTTACTTAGCTCTGCTGTTAGATTTGTAAACATATATAATTATTACATGCCAGTGGTTTGTGAATGTGTATTGACATTGCTTCCATGTAAGTTCCGGTTAGGTCACTGAAGGTCATACATATAAACTTACACCTGTGTGTTGCCTTGACATGGCATATGTGTGTGACAAATGCATTCCATTACATATCTGTTTGGGTTATGTACACCTGCTAATGTATGTATCAACCAGTTTGCTGCTTTGCTCCAGTATTGCTGTTTGGCACTGTGCTTGGTTGTTTGCCTTTCACATGCATTATCAGAAGTTCTGTTCTGGGGACAACTTCAGCTTGTTGAACTCACTAATCATTGAATCCTATTTGTTGAAATTTTCATTAGTTGAGTGATCATTTCTGTGAACTTTTTCCCACAGTAAGTAACCAGTGGGCCATTACTGGGAATTTGTCCTTTTCCCCAATGTAATGTAATCTCAGAGTTGGTATATTTAGTTAGGGGGGCATTGGAGGGTGCAGTCCCCCAAAGGGCAGGCTGTTTTTGTTGTACTCGGTAGGTTGGCCCACTGGTTACTTACCAAGGGAAATAGTTCTGCTGAAGTGATCGTTCAACGGATGAAGATTTGACAAATAGGGTTCAACGACGTGTTTAACAATTAGTGAGTTCAACAAAGTGATAGTGACACTCTGTTCTGTCTCCTATTTGTAGAATCTGGCATTCCAAGGTCTGCATTTGCTCATTTGTGATGTTGCTTGACTTGCACTGCTGACAGACTACTTGGATGTTGATTTATTTATCCAATGTGTACTGTGATCCCTATTTATTACCATATAACACACATCTATCATTGGTCATACACATCCAGGTATGACTGCCACACATTTTAAGAAGCTTCTCAGTGTGGACGGTGTAAAGTTCACTCTTTGAATTATTTTATGCACCTAGTTCACTAATAAAAATCAAACTGTAAATATGTACTACAAAATAATAAAATAGAAAATAGTAGGTAGTCCACAGTTGAGTTTAAAAATGAAATATCCTTTATTGAAACACAACAACAAAGCATCACAAACATTCAGTATTTATATATACAGGTTATTTGGAGCAAGGGAGTTTTTATAGAGGGTGGTGCTGTTAAGAGCAATAAAATCATTAAACTTACTCCTTTAACTAAGTCCCCCTTCCACCTTAAAACCATAGTGCTTACAGAGATTGTGCTACCTTAGAACTGAAATTAAAAAGCTAGAGGCAAATTAAAATATATTAGAACAGCTTATTATGGCTAGTCTACTAATTCAAATTGTATTAATTAAGAAACTTACTCACTAACAAAATGACTAATTAAGTAATAAAAATATATACCACTAGCCATCTATCAGAATAAATATTAATACATTTAAACAGAAACACTTTTAACAAAGATTGCTTTCAAACCAAATAAATTCTTCATCAGGTTTGTGTGTAAATATCATAATATTAATGGATGTGTATAAATCTACAAGTGAACACCTAAGTAGACTGAAAACCATAGCTATAATTGCTAAGGTAGAAATACAGTGAACATGTTAAAATAAAGCACTAAGGCGGTAGGCATCTGTTAAAGTGTGGCATCTAAGAAAGCACTTAGTTTGAATGAGTACAAGTGCACTCAAGAGTATGAGAAAACAGTACCAATGTCAGTTATTTTAATTGTAAAATGTTTACAATGTTTGATATTTGTTTATAACAATATTAGCATTTATAATATTAGCATGTAATGTCAGCATTAATCAGTCCCATATCAGACGTTTAATAGTCTTTTAAACAGTGGGGCAGTTTTCTGAGTTCCAGTACGTTTTTATGGAGCAATAATAATTTAAGCCCTGGTTTTCTAAAAGAGTTCAGTTTTAGATTCCAATTCCAAAAGGTCCACATGATCACTAATTTGAAATTTAAAGCCAGTGTGTATTTTGTGAAGCTGCAGGTGCCAAGCAGTGCATTATTTTTGTGCAATGCACTGACTTGGCACCTGCAGCTTCACAAAAGACACACTGGTTGTAAACTAATTTCTTTAATGGATATTTATTTGTTTAAAGTGCATATAAATGTTTTTGCAAACAATGAAATTTAAACTCAATGTGCTGACACGAGAGATAAATGTGCATTCCATTATCATTCCATAGACTTTTACAACATTAAAACAAAGATGATGTTCATTAGCCAGAATGCCTAAGTAATAAGCCAATATAAATATTGTTTCCCTTTGTTCTCCATATAGCCTACCTTGGCTGAAATCCTGCCAGTGATGTATTTGCTATTACACAACACATGTGGGAGATCTATAGTTGTTTGGTAAGTTATACATTAGAGATTTTACACACTTGCCATGGCTGTGGTGCATTGATACATATAGCACTTAAGCTCCAGATGACTATGCATATCTCCATTATCAACAAAACTTCTAGAAACATCATACAGCATACTTCTGTTAATAATGATGTATGTGTGAATGCTGGATAATTCAAATATATGTTATCTCTATAATTTAAATGACACAACAGTCTGCTATAATCCATTACTTCTTCTCATTGATTGTCCTCCTAACCAATTTGCATGTGCAAGTTTAATAACACAGTTGTAAAGTAATTCCTTTAATGGCTGTGAATGTGCTTCAAGTCTAGATAAATGTTTTCTTGCAAACTATGATAGATGGAAACCTGATGTGTTATAGCTGAAGAGTGTTGCTGTAAGCAATGTGATAACATGCAGTCATGACTGATTATTTTGTTATCAAATCCCACAGCAGACATTACATTAGTTATGGAGCAGATTAAACATTATGACACAGACAGGTCTGACTTGCAGGAAATGTGTAATGAACTGTATTGCTTTTGTACCACTCTATTAGTCATTTATGTTCTCCATGTCACCATTTCATATCACACAGTTTATTTTGGATATATTGTATACAATGTGATATTAAATGTGTATAGCAGCCATCACTTGTAATATTCTTTTACATGTAATGTAATATGGATACACAACTTCATGTTTGGCTAATATATGTATGTACTTGCCCATACAAAATGACAAACACATGTATACCTACACATATAGGTCTATCTATTGATTTCTCTCTCTATTTATATACCTGATAAGAAAGTAACCAGTTGGCCAACAAGCGCAAGAAAGCACACAGAATCAGTTCTAACCCACACAAGTGAGGGGCTTCACCCCCCACCCCCTAACTAATTATACCAACTCAGAGATTGTACTATAGTGGAGGAAAAGGGCAAACTCCCATATGTTGGCCAATTGGTTACTTTCTCTTGACAAATTCTCAGTGTTATGAGGAGTCATTAAAATGAAGAGTCATTGTTTTCATCTTGGCATTATCATTTTTGATCAAGTTGGAATTCATTCTTATCAGGTAGGCCCATATATCTACACACACACACACACACACACACACACACACACACACACACACACACACACACACACACATATATATATATATTTATATATAGGTTTACTATTGAAATGTCAAACGGCACTACATCGACTGTACTATAGTCGAACAATGAAGTTCAAAAATAGTAATGTCGACGTCAAAAAAACAATCTAGGAATGGTTTTAACATGGGTTGAGGTAGGTGTTCAGTATTATTCAGAACTACAAACATCTCCCCTACCTCGACCCATGTTAAAACACAGTCCTAGATTACAAGTACCAAAACACACGTTCAGTTCCAACGCAGAGGCAAAAGACAATGATAAAGTCCAGCGTACTAAAAACATGATGATATTTATTAAATAGAACACAAGGATGAGCGCTTTCACGTAACAATACGCTTCTTCAGATCACAACATAAAGAAAAGCAACCATATTTATATATATTTGATTATCTTAATTGGTCCAATTAATTCAAACCCTCCAATGAACAACTCATAGGAGATTATTCACAAGAAGTTAACCCTCTAAGGACCAAATTCACAATACTACAAATAGTTCAAATTCTTAAATAAGGTTAGCAAAAAAAAAATATATATATATATATATATATATATATACATATAAAATATAAAATATAAAATATAAACTATAGAATATATGCAATTAGCAGCTCAACACCTTGAAGATATATACACATATATAAACATATAAAAACATCATATTAGCTCAATCTAAACATCAAATATTGATGGACATAGTCATGCAGGTGTATAGAAATTAATATAGAATATGTACATACTATATCCAATATAGGCTAACCTATCTTAATTAAGACTAAGTAGAAAAAATAAAAAGTGAAAATAAAAGTAAAAATAAAAATAAAAATGAAAATAAAAATAAAAATGAAAATAAAACATATATGAAATATAAAATATCACATACAAGTGGACCATGGTTCATAATATAAAAGTAGATAAATATCAAATACATAATATATATATCTTATTATCTACGAGCTTTTAATATGGAACGTAGTGAGACATAGGTATTGAGGCCCGGTGGATAATGAGCTCTTAATTTAAACACCCATTCCAGTTCTTTTTGTTCCAAATAACTCAAATAATCACCTTTCCTCTGCCCAGGTGGTACAATCTGAAGTACTCTGAACTCAAAGCCATGGTCATTATAACTGGAAACATGCTTAGCCAAAGCGTTCAACATATTCTTTTTCCTTATATCATAGACATGGTTATAAATACGTTGTTTGAAACTCCTTTTAGTCATGCCTACATAGAATGCTGAGCATGTATGGCATTTGCTAGATAAACTAGCCCCGAGGTATTACAATCAGCATAAAACCTAGGACTAAAAGAAAAATCTAACACTGGATGTATAAAATCTTGTTCCCTAGATATATAGCCACAATAATTACAGCTTCTGCAAGGATATGTCCCTCTCTCTCCTAACATGGCCTCTTTCGATGAAAAATTGATCTGATCTGTATCATGATCTATGCATAAAATCCTTTTTAAATTTTTATTATTCTTATACATAAAACTAGGACTAAAGCCCACTATGTCTGATGTTTTATCATCCAGTGTTAAGACTCCCCAGTGTTTAGAGATAATTCTCTTAATCATTGCACTATCATTCGTATAGGTAGTAACAAACATAATCCTGTCATGGATTTGTTTGACTATAGGAGCTAGTCTTTTTGTGACCATGGTACCAGGAAGCACGTGATGATCAACATTGTGTGCCATCCCCATTACTTCCAACTTAACTTGACTAATTAACTTAGTATCGTAACCTCTTTCCATAAAAATCGACTCCATCTCTTCTGCTTGAAGCCTTAAGTCCGTAGGATCTCTACAGAGCCTCTTAAGCCTATGAAACTGGCACTTTACTATACCCTTAAAAACATGCCGAGGATGCATGCTGTCAAACTTTAAAATAGTGTTTTTCCAACATGCCTTCCGGTAAAGGGTGGATGATAACCTACCACCCTTAATACTAAGGCTTATATCCAAGAAATTTATACTGTCATGCGAGGTTTCAACAGTAAATCTTAAATAGCTTGTGGTGGTTTCTAGATACTCTACAAATATACCCAGGTCGTGTTCACTACCATCCCAGACCATAAAAATATCATCTACAAAACGTTGGTAGACTATACATTTTTTAAAAAAGGGGTGAGTAAATAAAAATTCCCTTTTAATTGCTTACTGCTGTAAGCAATGTGATAACATGCAGTCATGACTGATTATTTTGTTATCAAATCCCACAGCAGACATTACATTAGTTATGGAGCAGATTAAACATTATGACACAGACAGGTCTGACTTGCAGGAAATGTGTAATGAACTGCATTGCTTTTGTACCACTCTATTAGTCATTTATGTTCTCCATGTCACCATTTCATATCACACAGTTTATTTTGGATATATTGTATACAATGTGATATTAAATGTGTATAGCAGCCATCACTTGTAATATTCTTTTACATGTAATGTAATATGGATACACAACTTCATGTTTGGCTAATATATGTATGTACTTGCCCATACAAAATGACAAACACATGTATACCTACACATATAGGTCTATCTATTGATTTCTCTCTCTATTTATATATATTTATGGGTCTACCTGATAAGAAAGTAACCAGTTGGCCAACAAGCGCAAGAAAGCACACAGAATCAGTTCTAACCCACACAAGTGAGGGGCTTCACCCCCCACCCCCTAACTAATATTACCAACTCAGAGATTGTACTATAGTGGAGGAAAAGGGCAAACTCCCATATGTTGGCCAATTGGTTACTTTCTCTTGACAAATTCTCAGTGTTATGAGGAGTCATTAAAATGAAGAGTCATTGTTTTCATCTTGGCATTATCATTTTTGATCAAGTTGGAATTCATTCTTATCAGGTAGGCCCATATATCTACACACACACACACACACACACACACACACACACACACACACACACACACACACACATATATATATATATATTTATATATAGGTTTACTATTGAAATGTCGAACGGCACTACATCGACTGTACTATAGTCGAACAATGAAGTTCAAAAATAGTAATGTCGACGTCAAAAAAACAATCTAGGAATGGTTTTAACATGGGTTGAGGTAGGTGTTCAGTATTATTCAGAACTACAAACATCTCCCCTACCTCGACCCATGTTAAAACACAGTCCTAGATTGTTTTTTTGTCGTCGACATTACTATTTTCGAACTTCCGTGTTCGACTATAGTACAGTCGATGTAGTGCCATTCGACATTTCAGTAGTAAACCTTATATATATATATATATATATACACACACGCATATCTATCTATATATATATATATATATATATATATATATATATATATATATATATATGCATACATACATATACATATGGGAAGATTATAATGCTGAGGTATCATTCATTATATACATGTGTATGCATTTTTATTGATAATGAGGTAAATCACAATAAGTTCAGCATGCAATAACTGTGCACATTTGTAAGTCTTTCTCCATACATGTATACTTATACAATGTCATCTTAGATTGTCACACCTGTTATTGTGAACAATCCTTCCCTGTATAGTCATAGATAAAAGTTGTTTGACTTCCAGCAAAGAGTAATTAGCAGGTCAGATAGGATGCTGGTTTATGGCGCGAACATAGGTGACAGTTGTAGGTTTGAATCTAGTGATGGTTGTAGGTTTGAATCTAGCTTATTTCTTATTATCTGCAGTAATCCCCATGTGCATACAGTACTGAAAGTGAAACATTATTGACTGACTATGCAAAATGTAATTGCATGGCTCTGCTTGCTAACAAGTAGTAATAGATATTTTTCACTGTTCTTTTGTGGTACATAGCAGTCATTATGTATTTTACTTAAGCAATCCTTCTGTTGCTGTAATACTTCATCTTTTTCTGTTTGCAGGTGATGAAGATTGAACCAGGAAACAAGCCTTGTGTAGAGAAAGAATGCACAAGCTTGAAGATCAGTGGAGAGAGAGAGAGAGAGAGAGAGAGAGAGAGAGAGGCATGTCTTATTACTTTCTACCTTTCCCTTTAGAAATAGTTTTGACATATTTAAATCTTCAGGTTTAGATGTGTAGTCATATGACATTCAGGCATGCTAATGTTATGTCAGACCTCCGATGATGCATCTGCAAGGCACGTGTAATACATTCTGAATTGTCAACAACTTTAACAATTACATAATTTTAAGTGGAATGCTGTGTTATAGGTTATTAACATATATGTTTGTTTATTATATTGAGTTTATGTGATGTATGTTGCCACAACCTAAATAAAAAACATCTAGCATATTGATTTTTAACTTGAGTGATTTGTATGTAATTTGTGCGCCTTGTTACTGGTTTTTGTATGGTAGGTAGAATTTGTGTTTATAGCACTGGATCTTGTTACTTGTGCATACTCTGCCTGTTCTGCGACTGTATGGATGTTTGCCGAGTCAGCATTCTGAGTGATATTACTGTGTGTTTTGAGTTCTGCTTCTTTTGCAATGTTCTGGAACTGCACCGGGATGGTTTGTCAAACATGGCATTGCATATCATTTCCTATTAATGGTTTGCCAGAAGCCAGTTCTACTTTTAGTGTTTGGCTGAGGTCTAAATAGTATATTCATGATTCTCATTTTATTTTTTAACTGTTTAAGTACATGTGCAATAACCATGGGGTTATAAAGTTTAGTTTGCTGCTAGTTAATTCTGCCAAACTGAAATGTAATCTAACGCACAGAACATTAATTACAGACCATATAGTAGCAAAACAGTCACTGTGTAAAACTAACTGGAGTGATGTGTTCAGTGGACAAACTGCAGATGGAATGTGGAAAGTTTTGAAAGAGAAATTGTTTGAGTGCAAAAAAAAAAAAAATGTTTAACATCAAGATCTAGGCATACAAAATCAAGGGGATACATTTCCATAAGAAAAAGATAACTGATTAAAGTGAGAGACAAAAGTATAAGAAATTGAAGAGAGGTCAAACTACAACTTTGAAAACTGAAATAAACACACTGGACAAACAAATTAAACAGTGTGAGACAAGATCAAGAAATATCTGAAGAAAATTGACATAAATATGTTGAGCATAACAGAAAACCTTTTTATAGATACATAAGATGTGGAAGGAGTAAAGACATACAAATAGATAAACTGTGTGTAGATTCTAAAATTTATTCTCAGGCAACAGATTATAGATATATTTACAAAATCATATGCAAAAGAATTTGGCTCCACACAGGAGTGATAATTTGTCCTAGTAACATTCAGGTAACCTCAGATACTGGAATAAAATTAAATTATACAGAAAAAGAACTGTGTGCACAAGATCCAAACAAAGCACAGAGAGGAGATGGAATTAGTAATAATGACCTGAGAATACTTCAGCAAGAATTTACAGTACCATTATATCTATTGTTTACTAAGTCATATAACTATGGGGAGATTCCTCAAGACTGGAAACATTTTTATTAAACTTATCCTTAAAGGAAAGGGGAGTAACACAAACCCAGAGTCATACAAAATCTTACGTCTATTTTTATGTTGTAGAAAAATAATGGAGAAGATAATATTGGATATGTTATTGCTAGAATTGGATAGGTTGGCACATGAAAATATATATCAGCATGCATATGTTGAAAATAGATCTATTACTGCACGTAACATGATGTTCTATAACAATATAATAACAGCTATGAATCAAAAATTGTGCTCTGATGTAATTTATATAGATTTAACTTCAACATTTGACAGAGTCATATACAAAGCACTGATTAATACATTAGTACAACTAGGTATTGATGTACTCTTGATAAGATGGATAGCTGCATGGCTTACAAATAGCACATGGCAAGTATCACACACCAGTTGGACAGGTGAAATCCTTGGTTACAGTCAGGGTGTCCTACAGGGCTTTGTCCTAGGCCCTTACTTGTTTAGATTGTATCTTTCAGACCTAACTTTTTCATCTGAGGTGTTCAACAGTCTATATGCAGATAATCTGAAACTGGGTAAACTGATTACATGTGTTACAGATAAGGCATGTCTGCAAAATAACTTGACTAAATTGACCATTTCGGCACAGGAGAA
The DNA here is from genome assembly GCF_019279795.1 of Protopterus annectens. Classification (NCBI taxonomy): domain Eukaryota; kingdom Metazoa; phylum Chordata; order Ceratodontiformes; family Protopteridae; genus Protopterus; species Protopterus annectens. The sequence goes on along the minus strand of NC_056725.1, from coordinate 252,453,180 downwards.
TAATATGCTTATAAATAGATCAAAAATTAAACATATGAGATTTGGGAGACATAAATTGAAAGGTGAATAATTAATACAGCATGCATTGATTGAAACTCTAAATTCATTTAAGGACCTGGATATATGAGTAGATTCAGCTTTGAATTTTTCTATCATATAAATCAATTGATTAATGATAGTTCTAGAACTATAGGTTGTATAAAAAGATTTATAAAGTCTAGGAAATCAGAAATGATCATTGTTTCTTAGTTACATTAGACCAAGTTTCCGTATGGAATAACAATATGGAAACCTTATAAGAAAACAAGCATGAGTAAACTGGAAAGAGTACAGTGGAAATATACCAAGGGCATCTATGGCTGTGAAAACTTAAGTTATTATGAAAGACTAAAATATCTGAACTTGTACAGTGTCTCATAGATACCTAGGAGGAGATCTTATTTAGGTATATAGGACATTCGGAGACAACTACCTCAGTGAATGTTTGGGGTTATCATAAAGTACTAGAGAATCATCAGACAACCTATTTAGAAGCATCTATAGGAATGAGAAGTGTACTAAATGGTTCTCTGAGAGAGCAGTTGATGTAGCATGACTCAAATTTGTCAAGATCAGTCTTCTAGTAAGGGTCAGGACTGGTGCTGTATACATAAGAATGGGCAGTAGGTGAGTTTGGGAAGGGTAATCCGTACCTTATCTGTGAGGAATTTTTTGTGTCTATAGACAGTTCCCATTTTTTTGTGTACCTTTTTGATGGTTTGAGCAATATGTACATCAAAGAAAAGATTTGTGCCTATTTCTACACGGAGAAGTTTAGTTGAGAAGTTGGAGAGATGGCAGTGCCATTTTTAGAATTAATAGAGAAGGAGAGGGTGGAGGGTTTACATTTATTAGGAGTAAACAGAAGCAGTTTAGTCTTTTTGAGGTTTAGAATAAGTTGGATGTTGGTAATCCAACTTTCAACAGAGATAAAGGATTCTTGGGTGAGCTTCTGTAAGGTGGTAAGAGATGAGGCTGAGCAGATAAGCATTGAGTCATCTGCGTACTGTATAAGTGAGGCATGCTGGGTGGAAGTGTGTAGATTGTTTGTAAAAATAGAGAAGAGAAGTAAGCCCAAAAGTGAGCCCTGTGGTACACCTATGGTAGTTGGAAGTACAGGAGATAGCATACCTTGCCACTGGACAGTTTACTGTCTATCTGACAGGTAGATTTTGAACCAGGAGATAGTAGTAGGTGCAAAGGTATGTTTTGATATTGTTACTTGCATATCATATCATCTCTTCACAGTTATTTTTGTACATGTCTGACATTACAGTAAACACAATATTATTTGTTAACCAAGTAGGCACACTGGAAACACATTCCCTTTTCAGGGGCAGCCTGGGAGCAAAGGTTGGTTAAGTGACTTGTTCAAGGTCACACAACAGACAAATGAAGACTGCAGAAATCAAACCCTGTACCACCAAAACTAAAACTCCCAACCTTAACCCCAGCAATGCATAGTTGATTCATATGTCTGTCTTTAAGTCTGATTGTGATTTCTGACACATATCAATATGTATACATACTGCGAAGCAGTAGATAGATGTGGTAATATAGGACAACTTGCCATGTGCATTGCATCCACATACATATGAGTACTGTGAGAGTGACTTCCTTTCCTGGACTTTCATAAATGCTTCAGCAACATTTATTGTGCATTGTGCAATCTCTAATGTGTCGCACTACACATATACATACTACTTTCCTGTTTTATAATGGGCCTGTCATAGCAACACATTGTACAGAATAACACCATCTACACACACACACACACACACACACACACACACACACACACACACACACACACACACACACACACACACACACACACACACACACACACACACTCGCGTGCGCACACATGCACACCATGCCAGGCACATGATTTTCAGGGCTAGATCTAGGATGTAATGTCAGATGTCTTCCAGACAGAGATTTTATTTTTATTTATTTATGTTACATTTGTTTACCAGGAAAGTCCGACTGGACACAGATTGAAGGTCATTTAGTGTGTGGCTGTGCATATGAGGGTGGTATCATCAGCATATTGTACTACTGAGCCATTGGGTGTGGAGGATGATAGCTGATTGGTGAACAGTGAGAAGAGTAGAGGGCCAAGTATGGAGCCATTAGAGACTCCTAGGGATACAGGCAAGAGAGAGGATGGTTTGTTCTGCCATTTTACTGTTTGTTGATGACCTGATAGGTAACTTTTAAACCATGAGATAGAGGGGGTGCTGATATTTAGAGTGGAAAGTGTATTCAGGAGTCTATTATGGTTGACCATGTTGAAAGCTTTAGACAGGTATAAAAAGATGGCAGAAACTAGTTGTCCCTTGTTTCTATGAAGAACATGATGGGTAACTTCTTTCAGGACATGGCACAGGCCATGTGTGACTGCTTCCAGAAGATTGCTAAAGAGATTTTTCATGATGTTCAACCCAATTAGTGTAGTCCTTCAGGAATGTAAGTACTGACTGTGTGATCCATTTTTGTAATGCTGCCACCATGGTAAATTACTTATTCAAATTTTTAAGGCATAGGCACACCTGTACAGACATCCCATCTTGCTGTCATGCTTTCATGCCGTATGTCATAATGGTCACTGCACATATAATGTCATATGTTGCTTTATCTTGCTGCTGCAGTATAACACACAATAACAAGTGGCACATGTGTTACTATTATTATTATTTACATGATCATAGTATGCTGTCATTACTGCATACATTGCTCCATATGGGCAGGGGTGCAGCTCCTTCAGTCTGTATGTTTTACTCCTGTGCTTGCAGTGCAGCATAATAATATTATGTCCAATACACTCTGGCCCTGCATGTGACAGATGTGACTGTTGCAGTTAACATACTGTGAGTGGGGCACAATTGTTCTGCTTGTGTTACTCCCATATATACTTATGAGTGATGGCAGCAACTCACGTGCTACATTATTCTCATTTTTCTCACATAAAACACTGACATCAGTCAGGTGTGTTTATTTGCACATGTAATCCATGTATATGTATTACACCCATTTATGTATTGATTGTTGCTGTCTAATGTCTGTTCAACAACATGACATGTCCTTGATTTTATAATGTATATAACATTGTTGGGTCATGCTGTCCCTCTGGCACACTGACCTCGAATATGTCATCTACTGCCAATTATTGTGCCATGTTGCTGTACAATACTGTGAGAGGTACACATAAACATGCATCTGTCCCATACTGTATTGACATTCACTGGTCCATTAGTCAATATATGGAGGTGATACTTTGTTTAACATCATTAATAACGCCCTTTTTTGTCCATATATTGCTTATGGGACTAGCCATTCTTTTCAAACATAGCTTATGCCAGAACATCCATGGACAGGTTAGCATGCATGTCCATGTTTACGTATTTGCAGTACATATGCATTGCTTTATATGGATGTACATGTGTATGGTCATAACATGACTGACCCACAACTGCCCTTGGAATATGTAACTGGTTACATGCACTTATTCCATTATGTTGTGCTGTACTTGTGTACACAGGACTGTCCATTGATCAGTCCTACACATGTACTGTGATATTTATATCAATAATGGTGATTTTATCACCTGTTGTATTATGTTCATATGTCACTACATATGGATATGTGATATTCAAACCTGCTTTGTTGTGTACCCATGTTATTTGATGCTTACGTGTCACACATTACTGTGCTGTTTATGTTATTTGTGCACAGAAATGTTTATTGCCATCTACAATGCACTATGCATGTGTCATACATTGGCCATTTACTTCAATGTACCTTTTGAGGAACTGCAGTACATCTTGTGCTGTAGGCACATGCAAGTGCACTGTGTCTCCTTAGCTATGGCTGTCCTGCTTTATTCTATGCCTACCTTCTCCTGCTGGCATTTCCTATCTGATGTGGCCTATGATGTCCATCTCCCTTCCCCTTATAGCTTTGGCCTAGGTTTCACATATATATGGCATATGTTTTGTTTCTGTTTACTCTCCTGTAAAGTAACATTATTGTAATGTAGTTATACTGGTACAAAATGAGCTTGTGCCATCATGAGGGGTATCATACACATGCCAAGCATATGCACACAAAGTGGAGGCAATTGAGTAGATTCCATCAGTGTTTTTGTTATACTTGTGTGTTGCGCATTACACTTTGATTTATACAGTTCCTGCCTATGCACAGGCTTCCATTCCTTAGCTTTCATTAATTGTATATGTATTACCATTTACTTAATATTCTGTGTCACTAGTGTTGGTATGTGTGATGAGCCTTCTTTCTGTTTGTGTTATCTATTATATGTCATACATCTATGCTATATACCTGAACATCCATATGTGTTGTTTCTGACATTGGATGTATCTTTGATATATGGATCTTATTTTTCTTGTATCTGTGGTGCATCTACTTATTTAATTATTACACAGCTGCATTGATATTTTGTTGTGGTACTGCTGTTTAGCACTGTGCTTAGTTGCTTGGCTTTTGTATGCAGGGCTGGAGATGTCTGCCGTCCACTTCTCTGTGCCTCCATTTGCTTATCCTTGGTGTTAATTGGGTTATACTTGCATTGCTGACAGCCTTGTGAATTATTGGATTTAATAGCTAGTGTCTACTTTAATGGCAGCACTCCTTATTAAGTGTTCTCCAACACACACACCTACCATCATTCAGACTCATTCTGGTATGAAAGTCACACAGTCTGCAACATCTCAGCAAGGGATTGCACATTGCTAAATATGTATTTTTGCATTGTACCATGTCTGATATGCATATCTACCAGCTACATATGCATTTTTTGCATTGCACCATGTCTAATATGCATTACTACCATGTTTATCATTTTTCCTTCAAACGTGTTGTATAGTCTATATGTGTGCTGTCTGTGTAACTTATCTATCCTTTATGTATATTTCTAATCTTTGTCATTTCTTGTGATATTTGTTTTATGTTTGTCCCCGCCTTTTTGGCCATCTCCTAATTCTGTGTTTTTTTCCATTCTATCTATTCTCCAAAAATGTTTTTTCCATCCTTTCTATACTCCAGAAAAATAAATGGGGACTATTCCCGCAAAATATATATATATATTTAAATATATATATATATATATATATATATATATATATATATATATATATATATATATATCCCATTGACTCTTCTTCTGATCTTCCTATTTAATCATACCTCTTGTGAGTCCCTCTTTTTCACCCTCACCCACATCTGTTAATCCCTCACCCTATTTCCTTGAGTGTGTGCATTCCTTGTGTTCCTCATTCATGTCTTGCACTCATTGTTAGCGACTGTTAGCTGTGGTGAAGTGGTCAGGATTGCCTTCCACCTTACTTAATTATTTTTTTTATTTGAAATTTTGTGGATTATATTGGATTCTGCAAATTGTGATGGGTGTATTTATATATGTCCATCTATGTATTACAAAGATACCTATAAGTGTTTGTAGATGATGATGCACATCTGCCTTCATTTAGTACTTTCCATGTATTAAAGCTTGTGTACCTTCTGTAAATGAGCAATGATTACGCACATGTATATATATTGCATTATGAACAAGTTTTCCTGGAATACATATTTAACATGACTGGTTATGGTTGCACTTATGTAGCTGGTTATATGTGCCTTGTGCTGTGCATTCTCTGTAGACTGGGGCATATTTGCATACTCATTGGTTAGCTGCAAGTCTTGTGCAGAACTTGGTGCGTTCTGCTGAGTCCCACAAACTTTATGGAATCCTTGCAGCATTATTTGCATTATTTAAGAGAAAAATCATTGAACATTCCAATCAAATACAATGATTTTGTTTTTTTCATTAGATGTGCTTGGGGTTTTGATATTGTGTTTGTGTGAGACTGGGATAATGCTGGGTTGGAGAATATGTCCTTTTCCCAGTACTATGCAATCTGGGAGTTTATATATTTAATTAATGGAGGTGTAGGGAGTGCAGCCCCCCATAAGTGGATTGCAGGGATCAAGCCTTCTTTCATAAATGGTTTTTATATATATTCATAAGCAAACTGTATTTGCAATCCAACAAAATCATCAAAACAACTTTAACAATATATCAAAGTTAATATAATATAATATAATATAATATAATATAATATAATATAATATAATATAATATAATATGATATGATATGATATAATATAATATAATATAATATAATATAATATAATATAATATAATATAATATAATACAAAATAGTTAAGCAGGCTATGGAACAAAAAATAAACCATAACCATGTATAAACATTTATCCATACTCATTAATTTAAATAATAGGATACTTCCACTTTGTTTTGTCTATAACCTTGTTACACCATCTACAGAGTTTGTATTGGAACTTATGAAACACACTCAGATTTATGGAATCATAGCATTTCCAATTAGTAAACATCATGGACAGCAGTGTAACTGTAACTGTTTTGATCCATTTCAGATCGAGAACTGCAAAAAGGTACTGTGGATTACAAATACCAAACAGCCAAAACTTGGCATCAGTATGGGGTGGAACCGCAATGCGGAGTGCTCAAGCTATGCCTTCATTTATAGCATTGCAGACTAGTCTTACTCTGGGGGCAGTCCCAATGTAAAATGTAAACATTATACCACTTAGCAATCAGAATGCCACAGAGAAGGGAGGAGACTAATATTTAACAGAATTCAAAACAGAAGTCTGCTGCTAAGGGGAGAGGCGCAATTAGGATTCAACAATGGTGTTTGAGTCTAAGAAGTCTCAAAGAGCCAAGAGAGCAAAATGACATTAGGTTTAGTACACAGTATTAAAACCAGCTAAAATAAAAACCAAGTGTGAAGATGTGTGTGTGTGTGTGTGTGTGTGTGTGTGTGTGTGTGTGTGTGTGTGTGTGTGTGTGTGTGTGTGTGTGTGTGTGTGTGTGTGCAGGCGCGTGCGCGTGCATGTACATGTATAGCTAGAGAGATAGAAATACACACATATACATATATAGACAGGTGCAGACATATATCTACACAAAATGGTGAATGTATATGTGGTTGTGTTTAGTAAACACACACACGTATACATAAATAGACATGTACAGACATATATCTACATAAAATGGTGAATGTATATATATATATATATATATATATATATATATATATATATATATATATATAGTTGTGTTTAGTAAATATATGTGTCTAAGTTTGTGCTTTCACCCGTTTATGTTAATACAATGAGGGGTTTCAGCTCTACCTCTGCTAGCATGTGCCAGAGTGATAGTTCATACTTTTGATCAGATATATCATAATATGAAAAATTCAACCTAACATTAAATAAATCCATAGATAACAAATATAAGTAAGAGAGTTGCAATTGAAAGTAAAAGGGCAGGATTCACGAAGCCTCCGTGTAAGAGTTACAAGGCTTACATGGAGGCTGCAGTTAAACGGTGTGACGTCAGCATGCCATGCATATGCATGAGGGCATGCTGAATCACACCTAAGGTTAACACGGTCCATGTAAGACAGAAGGGGGCGTGTCCATAGGGCGAGCCCTGCAAACGGACATGCCCCCAGAAGAGTAAAAGTCCCGAAAGTAAACCCCCATGACAGAGTCCATGTAAATGTGAATAAACACAACACAACACATGCCCCCACAGACTATGAACATAAAATGTATAAATGAACATCTTATATTTTTTTTTTATAAGTTGTAAAGAAGTTTGCCCGTGAGTGCGCTTATGGCGTGCCCGGCGCTCAGCCACAGTTAGCAGTCAGTGGAAAAGCATATAAGAACTAAATATGCAAAGTAAGCCAAGAAGCAATAGCGTAGCGGTAGAGACATTGGCTGAAGAGGAGGCAGTCCTGGTTCGAGCTCCCACAACATCAATTTTTATTTTTAGTGAAATAAGCACGAAACAATTCCCTGATGTATATGTACATATATAAAATTATATTTTATGTAAAATGTAATGAAATATGCCATGTATTTTGAAGAAATGTGAGATAATAAAAAAAAAAAATGTCAGATGTGCCCATAGCTGAGCTACACTCTAACAAGTTGAGTATATCTGCCCGTAGGTGAGCAGTGTTTTAACAGGTTTAAAATGAGTGCATGTAGGTGAGTAGTGGTTTAACAGGTGTAAAATGAGTGCCCGGGTTGAGCAGCATTTTAACACACTGAAACTGTGTGCCCGTAGCTGAGCTGAGCATAATATGCGTGCTGATAGCCAAACGGCACGTAAGCCAGCGTGCCCCGTTTGCGCAAAGCTGCGCACCGCGCCAACAAGCTAACCGGTGGGCAACATTGAGCAAGCTGTATCAAAACTGCCTTTACACAGACATGCCTCCTAGCCTGTGTAGACAGTCATAAAATATAAAAAGCAATGGCCAGGCTCGAACTCAGGATACCATGCACCATAGCCAAAGTACTGAATCACTAAGCCATGACAGTTGCTCTTAGAAATGCAGTAATAGAGAGGGGCGTGGCCAAGGATGAACACAGGATAGCAGCAGATTTCTTCAGCTCCACCAATTTCATTACACTGACAGGAATTAATTACTTAAAAAATTAATTTTTGAAGTAATTTTCTTTCTAAATATGTTTGTTTTAAATAGTTCTTGAACTATATCTAAAAAAGAAAGGAAATCTTAACAATATTCCTGTCAGAAATCACTGTGGAAATTTTCCTATCAGTTTATCAGTCTGAAATGAGTTCCAGTAAGACAAATTCTCAAGACTCCAGCATCAAGAAAGAACTTCAGTCTCTGATAATTATAATCTAGCAACTTACTGATAAAATGGATACTAAAATAGACACTTTCATAGAAAAAACTACAAAACAAATAGACCTGTTACATACAGACCTGCAACAACAGAAGAACCAGATGACAGGCATAGAAGAAGCTGTGAATGACATGGAAAATAGAATCCAAGAAGAGGAAATCAACATTGAGTTTCCGCTGAAACAAAATACACATTTACAAACAAAGCTGGATGACCTAGAAAATAGATCTAGGCGCAATAACATTAGGATTTTTGGACTGCCAGAAAATATTGAAGGTAACAATATTACTTCTTTTTAACAACTTGGCTCCCTAAAACTTTAGACTTACCAGAAGCATTCTCTTTGGTATCGAAGAGCACATAGATCTATAGCTAATACTAACTCTAACAAAAATATCCTAGATCAGTTATAGTTAGATTTCTATCATCTTTTGATAAAGAGATGGTTCTTAAATCTGCTTGGGCTAAAGCTCCTGTTAAGATTAATGAGACAACTGTGCATTTTGACAATGACTATTCTTCCATGGTAATAGCTAAAAGAAAAGTTTTTCTGCCACTAATAAGGGAGCTTAAAAAAGCACAGTTTAAAACATACCTTCTGTTTCCTGCCAAGCTTAAAATCTTCCTTCCTGATGGTCCTAAGGTTTTCGATGATTTAGACTCTGCTTTACTGTTTGTCAAAGAAAAAAGGATTTTGGATAAAATAGAAGAAATGGAATGGGCTAGTTCTTCATTAAAGAGATTGGCAACTGAAGCTTCGTGGAAGACTTCAGAGAAGAACAAGAGACTGAAAAACAAATGATTTGTTATATGTTTTTTCTCTCTCATCATTTTAGTTCATTATTAATCTTCTTGAATATAGTTCCTGCATTTCCAGAAAGCCACAAATATTTTGGAAAAGATTTAATCAAAGTTATTCTCTATGTGCAAAGAAATGTTTTGTTTCATAACCAGTCAAAATCCCTGAAGATTTAATGGCAAGCTGTGATTCAATTTGTTTCTCTTCTGAAAACAAGTAAGGTTAGTAATTTGATACATTTTTTATCTTTACCTTTTTTTCCTTCTCCTTTTATTATTTTCTTTGTTTAAACAATGACATTCTATTTAGATTATGTAGTGGGTAAAGGCTGGGGAGGGCAGGGAGAGAACAGTAATGAAAATATCATTAATAGAATAATAACATATTTATTCCTTGTAAAAGTTTTTATAAGTTCTTCAAATGCTATTTCTAATTATACTTTCTTGATTATACTGCTTATGCCTGTTTGTAAATAATCTGTTATGCTTTAACTAATAATAATCAGAACTAAATAAGAGTAAATAATATGTTTTATTTTTAACTCTATTAATATAAACAGTAAGTAACATTCCATTGTATATACTTCTTACAGCTTTCTCTTACATTTTTTTATTTCTGCCTCACTCCCTTTTATTTTCTACTCTCTTTTTCTTTTCTTTATTAATATATAGAAATGCTTTTGATTGTGTGGGCACAATTCATAAAATATGTCAGTTATAATGTTTTGTTTCATAACCAGTCAAAATATCTGAAGATTTAATGGCTTGTTGGTAATTTTGGGCTTAATTTCACTTACAAGAAGTAAGAGGCTGTAATGATCTGTGGAATACATTGTGAAGGTTTTGTCATGTTTACATGCATTTACACTACTAAATGAATGTTTGTCACTAGTTTTTAATAAGTTTCCCCACCAAAATGTTGAGAGAGACAATCTGAGATGTGGGCTGTCTCATGCACAGTGTCCATGAACTACTTCAAAAGCTTCAACTCACAGAATTCTCACAGAGAAACTGAAAGCAGTTAGTATAACCTTTGACATAGTTATCACACTGACACACCACAGATTCAGGAAAAATACTCTATTCATAAAATATGCCAGTTATAATGAGTCTAAATGATGTAGTTTCTTGTAGTAAGTAAATGTCTTATTTTAGAAGGCATAGAAAATGAAACATTTATTTAAATGTTTTTGAAAATCTACTTAACAGCAGCATAATAATCTGTGTTAAAAATGTGTGTTCCAAACATATACTTTACTATAACTCATTTAATTCATCTGATTGACAAGCATAAATAATCTTATAACTCTATTCTGGAAGAAATGTCATGTGATATATTTTAAAGCAGAAGGTTAGCATGATTGTAAAATCTGGTTACTAAAATGTGTTTGCTGTGCATTATTTTGCATAAAGCAGACAGATTTATTCTAGGGACAGCAAGTAGGATAGTGCTCAACAAAGACACAACTCAGTGAGATCAGATATATATATATATATATATATATATATATATATATATATATATATATATATATATATGTGTGTGTGTGTGTGTGTGTGTGTGTGTGTGTGTGTGTATGTGTGTGTATGTATGTGTATGTGTGTGTGAGTGTGATGGCTTTTTTTTATATATAATAATGCAAGTGTTTCTGAGAATCTGCATAACTATCCAATATGATTTATAATAATTTCTATGAATACAATATTTTACTCTATTGACAAAATGAATGTTTGCCACAAGTTTTAATAAGTTTCCGCCAAAATGTTAAGGAAGACAATCTGGGATGTGGGCTGTCTCATGCACAGTGTCCATGAACTATTTCAAAAGCTTCAACTCACAGAATTCTCACAGAGAAACTGAAAGCAGTTAGTATAACCTCTGACCTAGTTATCATACTGACACACCACAGATTCAGGAAAAATACTCTATTCATAAAATGTCAGTTATAATGAGTTTAAATGATGTAGTTTCTTGTAGTAAGTAAATGTCTTATTTTAGAAGGCATAGAAAATGAAACATTTATTTAAATGTTTTTGAAAATCTACTTAACAGCAGCATAATAATCTGTGTTAAAACTTCTGTTCCAAACATATACTTTATTATAATTCATTTAATTCATCTGATTGACAAGCATAAACAATTTTATAATTCTATTCTGGAAGAAATGTCATGTGATATATTTTAAAGCAGTAGGTTAGCATGATTGTAAAATCTGGTTACTAAAATGTGTTTGCTGTGCATTATTTTCTATAAAGCAGACAGATTTATTCTAGGGACAGCAAGTAGGATAGTGCTCAACAAGGACATAACTCAGTGAGATCATATATATATATATATATATATATATATATATATATGTGTGTGTGTGTGTGTGTGTGTGTGTGTGTGTGTGTGTGTGTGTGTGTGTGTGTGTATGTGTATGTGTGTGTGTGTCTGTGTGTATGTGTGTGATGGCTTTTTTTAATAATGCAAGTGTTTCTGAGAATTTGCATAACTATGCAATATGATTTATAATAATTTTATGAATACAATATTTTACTCTATTGACAATAATGAGTTTAAGTAAATGCTCATATACAAACAATTCAAGATTTTTTTTTGGAAGCTGTTAATAGTATTCACATGACAGAAAATAGATGCATCTTAATATATGTAATGTCTGAATCATATTATCCAAAGTTTTTGATTTAAATGAATGTTAGAACCTAATTTTCTCTCCTCTTGATTTCTAACATCAAGATTATTTGAATGCTATTTGAATACAAGTGTTATATATTACATAGATCTATATAGTAGTATGAATAGTTTTTTTAAAAAAAAAAAAGTTTATTTTAGTTTATATGATGCTGTTTTACCAAATGTGTAGTTTTGTCGTGATAGATAATTGAATTGAAAACTGTTAACCTCAGTTAAATATAACTAGTATTAAATTGATAAGGTGGTAGCTGAGGTACTGCTGCTTAGGGTAGGGGGTTAACTTGAGTAGTAAATACTACTCTAAGTTGGAGTTTTCAACTCCAGGCTGGATGCAAGGTTTAATCCTTACATCATTTTCACTTGTTCATTGTTATATGTATATAGTTTTGACATCCACAATATATTTTGTATACTCATTGTCACTACAAACAAACTTGAATCCTATACAAAATCCCATAAGAGATTTAATAAATACAGCTATATTTAAAGGTACACCTAAAAGAGGAGATGTAACATTATTTATCTTGTTATTTGTTATTTCAATCATAAGATTCTTGAGTTTTAAAAATGCCAAATGACATCTTTAAAAGGAATTTCTTTAAACATTAATGGATTGAATAATCCCTGTAAAAGGGCAAGCCTAATAAGATACATTAATTTACACAAGGCCAATCTAGTCTTCCTGCAAGAAACCCATCTCTTGAAAAAAGATATTGATAAACTAGCCACTAATAAGTATACAGTATTGGTTAGTTCAGAGCACACTCAGAAAAAAAGAGGAGTGGCTATTTTATGGAATAAAAGTATGCCCATTCCTAAAACCATTAAGTCTTTTCAGGATGACAAAGGAATGTTTTGTATGGTTACAATACAAATTAATGGGAAGACTTACACTTTAATTAATGTATATTGGATACCTGGAATTGGTATTAATACAGTGAAACATCATATTGATAAGATCATATCATTCTCTATAGGGGATATTATTTTAGCTGGTGATTTTAATTGTATACTACATGAAAGTGATACTACCACTATAAGGAAAAGAAGAATTACATCTAATGCAAAACATTTAAATGATTTTGCTAATTCTTATCATTTGAATGATATTAATAATCAGATAGATTCAAAATCATTACCATACACCTTTTTTTCTACTGATACAAAACTTATTCAAAAATAGATAGGGTCTTTATTTCTAACCAGATGGTAACAGATTTAATTAATTCCAAAATCATTTCATGTCCTATATCTGATCATAACTCAATTGTTTTTGAATTCATGATAAAAAATACTCATAATGTTCAGATCAAAAGGATACCAGCATACTTAACTCAGCTAAAAGACTATAAAGAATATATACTTTCAGAAGTACAACATTTTCTAGACATAAATAATACTCCTGAAGTCTCCATTGTCTATGTTTGGGATGCCTTAAAATCATATCTATATGGACAAAGTATCAGATGGTATAATAATAAAAGGAAATCTTGGGATAAGGAATTGTTAGATATTCAAAGTAAATTAGACTCTTATAAACATAATAATAAAGAAAATATTATGGACAAGAAAGTTATTGAAGAAATAAACAAACTAAATGAGAAATACAAAGAAATTTTAACTCATAAAGTTAAAATAACTTTAGAGAAATACAAGTTTTGTCTTATTCAATAAGCCCCAAATACTTACATAGACTTAAAAATAAAACAAAAAGATTGAATAAACAAAACCATATCAAAGAAATCTTTTCTCTAAGGAAGAAGAATGTTTCTAGTATACCAGAAATACTGGATGAATTTAGAAATCACTTTCACAAGATTAACCATAACAACATTAACATGGAACCTAAAGATAAAATAAAGGAGTTTATAACCACAAACATGAATAAAAAGCTTAATAAACAACAGATTAAACTATTGGACAAGAGTATTTCATATACAGAAGTTATTACACAAATAAATAAGCTTAAATCAAACAAAGCACCGGGTAATGATGGTATTATACCAGAGATATATAAAATCCTTTCTAAAACTACATATTCATTAATACATAAGGTTTTTATTTTGGCCCAAACTGAGTTAATAACCCCCCCATCTTGGCAATATACATTTATTTCACCAATTTTAAAACCTAATAAAGATCCAACTAGATGTTCTTCATATCGACCCATCTCATTACTTAATGTTGATTATAAAATGTTTATGAGTATTTTTGCTGATAGATTGAAGACAATCATCCCGCATTATAGATATAGATCAGACGAGCTTCATTGTAAATAGAAATACTTTTGATAATATAAGAAGAACTTTAACATTAATTGATTTTGCAAATAGGAAAAAGAAAGATTTAACACTTATTAGTCTTGATATAGGTTCAGCATTTGATTCAGTAAGTTGGGACTATCTGTTTACCTTACTGAAATGCACAAACTTCTCTGATGCATTTGTAAATTTAATTGAGCATTTATACAAAGGAACGCTGGCTTATATTAAGGTAGGAACATATGTTTCACAAAAATACCCATTCTTAAAGGTACAAAGCAAGGATGTCCACTTTCTCCACTATTATTCACTTTAGTAATGGAGCCTTGGGCTAATTTGATTAGAAACAGTACTGACATAGAGGGTTTTGAAATAGACAAAAATACATCATCAAAAATTCAACTTTTTGCAGATGATGTTCTAATTACATCAGCAGGATCTAATTCTTCTATGCAGTCTTTATTTGATAAAATGATGAATTTTAAAAGTATTTCTGGTTTAATATTCAATGAAGAAAAAACTAAAATACTACCTATATATACACGAAAAAATATTCTCATTAGTGATTTTACTAAATATGTACCCAATTCAGGTCAGATAACTTATTTAGGTATAATACTATCTAAAGATATTAAATCTATTATATATAATAACTATAATACATGTTTTCTTAATATACAAAATCTTTTAATACCTGGAATAATATGTTTTTACTATGGAGGAGAGACTTACAATTATTAAAATGATAATATTCCCCAAGATTTTATACTTAATACAATCAATAATACTTTCACCTACAAAAATAATTATCAAGAAACTGAATACACTAATGTTAAATTTCTTATGGGCACCTAATAGACCTAGGATTGCATTAAAGAAACATAAAAAGATGAATTTAATCAAGGATAAAGCGCCATTTCGCCTCTTTGTTTTGTTGTTGTTGGAAAAGAAGATTTTGGATTTTTTTACTTTGGACTGGTGATTACTAACTGCAATAGAACTGCTGCCTCGTTTTGCTCTGGTTCACCTGTGTTTATACCAGACAAAGAAACATACTAATAGCTGGTCTCAAGGGGTATTTCTTTTCCAGACTTTAATTTATATATTATCTCTTCTATTATAAAAGTTATTACTTTATTAATAGATCAGTCATATATCGCAAAAATGGAAAGATTATTGGGAGCTAATTAGTATGCACTTCATGAAAATCTCCTTAACACATAAAAATATGATTGTAAATAACTCCATGTTGTGGTTGCTAAAGGAATTTTGTACTTCACCTATTACACCTAAACATATGGTTTGTTACCCATTAAATATTATTATTAGTTATCGTAACTTTATATTCATGCACCCTAAGTATAGGGAATGGAATTTTATTGTATTCCCTATAATGTATACTCAGGGTATGCTTATGTCATCTACTTCTGAAGGAGCTCATTTAGCTATAGATAATGATCTAAAGTACTGGTATCAGCTGATATCTGATAATAAAGTTAAAAATCTAGATTTCTTAAAACAAGAATTTGATCTAAGAGAAACTTGCTGGTTAGAGGTTCAGATCTTTAGGCAACATCTCATTGATATAATAGATCTAATGTCTATAACAGTTAAATAATCTATTCCAAAACTGATTGATTACTTGATATTAAATTTACAGCATAAAGTTTCTGATAAAGGTAAACTTTCATATATACATAACATTATCAGACAAGAAACATTTTACAGTGTAGATTCATACTGGAATTATTTCACCTCTATTAATGGGGACCCACCAACTCAACAAGATAAACAATATATATTGGAATCTGCTTATAGAACTACATCTTCCATTGTCTGGAGACTTTATACATGGAAATTTTACATAGATCTTTTATACACCTTTGATGATGAATAAAATAAATAATAAAGATAATCTATGTAAGAGATGTAATGTAGAAATTAATGCTGACTGGGCTCATATGTTTTATGACTGTATGAAGTTGAAAGAATACTGGAAGTCAATTAATGAATTTTTGCAGGCTCTTTTACAGATAATTTCATTATTTCTAAGTCTCTTATATTATTCAACACACCTGTACCTCAATGTGTTAAAAAGATTAAGCTTCCCTTGTTATGGTCTATCCTAGCAGTGGCCAGGAAAATAATAACTAGAAATTGGATTTCAGATACACCTCCTTCGTTCAATGAATTTAAAATGTTATGAATATAATGTGCCATATGGAAATAAGCACAATTAGAATAAGAACAACTAGAAAAACATCATATTATATTGTATGGGATAATTTACAAAATTTGTTAAAAAAATTCTAATTTCAATAGCACGGTATTTTAGTTTAATTAATTGATCTGATTGTAGTGGATGTCTTTGTAAATACTTTAGTTGTTTTGTTGAATATTATAAT
Organism: Protopterus annectens; assembly: GCF_019279795.1. Taxonomy (NCBI): domain Eukaryota; kingdom Metazoa; phylum Chordata; order Ceratodontiformes; family Protopteridae; genus Protopterus; species Protopterus annectens. The sequence continues at coordinate 252,436,187 of NC_056725.1, read as the reverse complement.
AATACCTATTTTTAATTACTTGTATAAAATTGTTATGATATTTCTCTTATATGTTAAAACAATAAACCTGTTTTGAAAAAAAAAGAAATGCAGTAATAGCGTATAAATAGGAATGAATGGAAAGAGGAGCATGACAAAGCAGGTTTTGTGAAGCTGATACAATTCCAAAATGGCCAATCACAGGTAAGTGCGGGAAAAACGGCATATATAAGCCCCATAGGCGGGAATACACAGCATAATCGATTGTGGAACCGACTTGCAGTCAGGATGGCAGGTGTAGGAGAGGGTAGTTGCTTCCGAGCACAGAGGCGGGGCGTTGAGGAGTCCAAATATATGGTTTGGCTCCTTGGCCATGATCATGAGGCCCAACTCATGCAGGGCCAGGTCCTGTGGGGAGCATATAGGGCTGAGGCGTGGGACCAGTTGGCACATGATCTCACCAGTGCCACAGGAATACCAAGGACTGGTGAACAGGTCTGTCACCACCATGCGGACCTGAAGAGATGGAAGCAGGACCAACTGAACCGTTGGATCCAGGAGGCCCGGCAAATGCCCAATGCCCCACTACTGAGTAAGTTACATGTAATTATTTATGTAAGAAAGCAAGCTAGCTGATATTATGGAGATGAGTATTCCAATATTACTTCATTTATATTGCAGCTGCAGGTGTCCATTCTGCATACCGTCGAGCCTATGCCGATAGGCTGGTGCAGTTGTGCCACCAGGCAGGTCAGTAATTCTCTCCCTGTAACTGTAAAAAAATATAAGTATGACAGCTTGCAAAAGAGTGCAGTGTAGTCACTTATTAATAAAATGTGCAAGTAACAGTGTAATAGAGTTTGCAAGTATTGCTTGATTACAAAAGTGTGATGCAGCCTGTAATCCAAAAATAAAAATGAAACAAGTCTGAAATAAAGATGTCCCACCTGTAATATAATAGTACATAACCTGCAGCAGGCTGAAAAGTACAGCTACAGAAGCTGAGTAAAACACATGTGTGAAATATATCCCTGTTTAAATTCTGAAACATGACACAAGTGAGACTGTTGGAAAGGATTGTTATAACTAAAAGTAAAACATGTCAATAAAGCCTAGAATTAAGTACCATCCTGAATTGTAAATATAAAACAAGTGAGAGAGTGTGAGAAAGTGGTATGAATCCACCAATAAAGTAGTAATACCTCCTGAATAAAGTATACTGCAGTCAGTACAGAATGAAATGAATGTGACCGGCAGAACCAAACAGCAACATGTGTTGAAAAAAGTACTGAAGCTGGAATGTGTGTCCCAAAATCTGGATATGTTGCTCTCAGTTTGCAATATTCAGATAGTATGGTTGTATGAAATACCAAACATCCACAGTTGTCTATAGCCGTATAAAGCAAATGTAGCAGGATGATGTAGCTGAACAGAACCAGATATTAATGTGTATGAATAAATATGAAATGTATATTGATGTAGCAGTAACATTCCTATAACCAACCAGAATAAGTTGTCACATAGGAAACTGTAGTCAGACCTGTAGTGTGTAAATATCTGCAGCTAGTAGAAATGTACAGCATATGTACAGGTATTTGAAGTTGTTAATGAAATATTTCTTCACCCTACCCTATAACCACAAATAATCCATTCCACGTGAAATGGGTATGTGCATTCACAATTAACACCCCTGGACATTTGTCCTGTTGGTTCATACATATTTGCATGTACGTTGATGCATGTGCCCTGTTCATACATCCAAACCTGATGGCCTGTTGCCATCAATCAACCCTGCATGTTGTTGGATTGTGTATTGTTGTTCAGATTATGCATGTGTTATGCATGCTGTTCACTGGCTTGAATTTATGGGTGTTTGGTTAATGGGAATACTAATGCATGCTGTTACAACTAATTGTGAATGGTATTGTACGTTACTAACCCAAACTGTCATAAAATAATGCAAAACATAGGACGATAGGGAAGGCGGGTTCCAGCGGACCCACCTCTCCCAACTCAGCTGGCGAGTGCACCTAACAGTAGTGCCCAGGCCGGACCCTCCTCCGGTGGCCCTGTGCCACCTGTGGGTGGAAGTGCTGCAGGGGATGGGGCTCGTCCCCCCTCTGCAAGCGTGGCTGGAGGAGAACATCCACTCACCCTCCAGACTGTGGTGTGTAGGGAGATCCGGCATGCTGTGCTTGGGCCCCTACGCCAGCTTGAGGCACGGGTGGCACACCTCATGGGTGTGCCTGCTGCCCGGCCTACACAGCCCCCAGCACAGCCCTGTCCTGGGCAGTGAAGGCACAGTGGCAACTGCCCATGGGTGGGGATCTCAATTCCACTGTTGCCATCTGTGGGCTCATGGGCTCGAGATATCCAAACATCTGTCCCCGTCAATTGTGTAACCCCCCCACATGTCATACACCACCCCTGTATGCATCTTGTTTGTCTTGTCTGTTAACCTCCACTACCTACTTCCCCAGCTATACCGACTTCCTGTACCTGACATACCACTCTCACCTGAAAAAAAAAAAAGGGCACTCTGTACCCACAAAAAAATTACTCCCCATACATAGCTGCCCATTTTGCACACATGTCTGCTGGACATGTAAACTGGCAATTACAATTGGCTGTACAACAAATATTATTGTTGTCCTCACACCTTTCTCAGGGGTGGAAGGTTTAAAATTTCACACCAAATTACAAACATATGCACACTGTTGCTGACAAAGACATGGGCAGCTATGGGCCTTTCCTACATCCCTCCTGCAAAACCCGAGCTTGTTTTCCTACTGTCCTACCCTCTTTGTGCCCCCTTTTTCACCACTTTCCTATCTCCCCATTTTCTTTTCTTTAAAAGAAAATAGCGCGGGTGTGTGCGAGAGTAAGCACTTTTAAGCAGTAGTAAGCAGGTGTGCGCAAAGCTAAGCGGCAGTGCGCATGAGTGACCTCCGCGCAAACCAGCGCTAACCCGCTTACAAATGCTTAAAAGTGCCTTAGTCACTCTGAATGACAAGGCCTGTAGTATTCTCAGCAGCAAAATAAAACACCTCCCTCAGTCTCGAAACCAGGACCTTGGAAATGCTAGTCTGCATGACTTACCACTAAGCCATGACTGCTATACAAGAACATTGTGCTGAAAGAAATATATCATAAAATAGTAGGAATTAATGTAAAGGGAATATAGCAAGTCTAGTACACAAAGCATGTCATGTATATTTACTGTCAAATCTAGTGGATTTGTAAAATAGTACTGTGTGCTGAGAAACAGTCATGCTAGTTGGTAGCTACTAGGTAATAATGTCACTAGCATTTGGCAAGCCACACACATACTCAGAGCAGGATAAACACTGCCATAGTTGAATAGTTAAGAGATCAGACATAGCAACTGTGACTGAGTTACAGGGATGTCCCTAATGTGAAAACAAATGTCAACTGTGCCCCACTGACACCCTGTCAAATGTATTAACAGTAGGCAGAAAGGTGTAACTACAAATGCAATGGTAACTATGACTGACTGAAGGTATGCACCGCCTGCACGTCACAAATGGTGTACTAATACATATGCTTGAAATACCCCACAGTCACAACTGCAGAATATCAGAATATGTCATTGGAGTAACCCACTGCTATGTACCATTCCATGAGGCTGATAAAAGATGCTCTGGAGAGTATCTGAGGCCTGCTCAGCAGCATGATCAAATACCCTTGTAAGTGTCAAGGCCCACACCATGGTTAGACCACACTGCATGCAGTAACACCCTACCACAACAAACACATAGGGAATTGCTGCCCAAACAGATTTAGCAAGCATTACAAGCTATGAATGTAAATGGAAAATAGGAAAGCCATAGCAACACATTACACGAAAGACACCTAGCAGGCATACAATGAGTGAATGTAAAGGCCAAATATTGAAGCCATAGCAACAGATTGCAAGAGCCACTGCTATATACCAGTTACACCATAATCCCCACAGGAAAGCACACACACCCATATACACAGTATTACTAGTCGTAGGTGTCAGTTTACATACACACGGAGAAGAGGACACTGGAGGAAGGAATACTCAGCTTACAGAACAACATGCATTGCAGTGTCTACAACACAGCCTGAAATATGAGAGACATACCAACCGTTACACTCACAGAACAGTGTCCACAGCAAACCAGCATGCTCCCCACCCTGATAATCTGAAAGGGCTATGCCTACTTAACAGACCTTTTTACAGCACAGTCCTGTAATCACAGTGAGAACTTCAATCACTACACACCAGGCTGCATGCAATTAGTAAATGCTGGCTAACAATTGGTGCAAAGGCCATCACATGGACATATGCAGATACGTACAAAATCATCCTGTACTCCCAGACCACACATGCAAAACTTTCATTGCACCCGCTGGAGGTAGAGAGAGAGAGAGAGAGAGAGAGAGAAAAAGAAAGAAAGAAAGAAAGAAAGAGAAAAAAAAAAACCTGTAACAACAAAACAAAGAGGCTGACAGCAGGCCACGTAACTGCAAGCCTATGCAAACAGCTGCAACAAACACAGGTAATGTAAAGTACTACTGTAATACTCTACATACTGTGAACCCTCCAGATGTGTTATTGGTCTGTATCTATGTATATGAAGATGTGCATAGGGCCGGGGACATACTGCAACTGTCACTGAAGGCTCCACATACATATGTATGTGACGGTAGCTATGTGCACATAGCAATGTAGGTTGTAGTGCAATGTACAAGTAGGTTGTACAGTAATGGATGTTCAGCAGTACGTTACTGTGTGTATACATATGTGGAACTAAAAGGAGTATATATATATATATATATATATATATATATATATATATACATATATATATATATATATATATATATATATATATATATATATATATATATATATATATATATATATATATATATATATATATATATATATATATATATATATATATATATATATATATATATATATATATATATATATATATATATATAAAACATGTGTATACGTATGTATATCGAGATATGTATGTATATATATATAATATGCATATGTGTATACATAGATAGAGAGGGATGTAGAAATACATAGACATATATAGTTTCACAGTGTCATAGTTTAGTACTAGGCTATCTGCAGACAGTGTATAGAATAGATTTATAAACTTGGCCTCTGTATAGTAGTGACACAGTGAAGACCCCCCTACATAATAGCATTAGTTTATTGTGCCTCTGTCTAGTAGTGACACAGAGATGACCCCTGCTGTAAACCTATGATCTCCCATCCACTCGTCAAGAATGCACATGGAGAGTGTCAGTGAGGGTCTCTGCCTAACATGAACTGGGATCCTGTTCCACAGTATGGGAAGCCTCTTAGTGATGGATCTGTCCCTACAGTATGTCCTATTCATATGTGTGCTGAAGTTTAAATCTGTAGCTGTTGTGGTTCTAATGGATTTGGATTGTATGAGGTGGAACATGTCCATCAATACCTGATTGGACATGGCCTACTACATCAGGCACAGATCACCCCTACGTAGGCAGTATGCTATGGAATAGAGCATGAGTTACATTAGTCTGGCAGCATATGAAAGTTGTTGGAGACCTTTGATCCTCCTGGTGATGTACTTATGGGGTCTCCCTAGCTGTTGCAAGTGCCAGGTGAGGTACATACCAAATGGGGCATAGTACACAGTCATGGGCCTGATAAGGGAGGAGTATAGGGGTACAATGTCCCCTTTTGATCTGGATGTGAATCCCTTCATGATAAGGTGGGCAAGGTAGGAAGTCTATCCAACCACTTTGGCAATGTGGGTGTCAAATGAGAGGTCAGCATTGATCAGTGTCACCAGGTCTCCGATTACTTTGTCTGTACTCAGTGGGTTACTGTCTATGTGATAATATGTGGGTACCTTGTCCGTCCAAAAGGGTATGAGTATACATTACGTGGCATGCAGTTTAAGGCCATGTCTCCGGCACCAGTTGTCGGTGTCCGTGAGGCCTGTTAGTAGGATGTATGTGTCAGCTGGTGTATCGACTATGGCACCTAGTATGCAGTCATCTTTGAACATTGTCAGCCAATACCCTCCCATGTCTGCTTCCACATCTGTGAATTATATGCCGAACATGAGCGGTCCCAGGACAGAGCCCTGTGGGACACCACTTGTGACTGGCTCTGAGTCTGACATGGCACCAGTGAGTTTGACTGTAGGGTTTCTATCCATTAGCCGGTTTGCAACCCATCTTGTGACATATGGATTTACATTTCAGCTGTTGATCAGGTCCATGATGCCAGAGTGCGGTATTGTGTCGAAAGCCGTAGGCAAGTCCAGGTAGGCTGTATGGACCGCTGTGCCCTCGTCAATGGCTCTAGTGACTGACTTGAAAAGGTCAACCAGGTTCATAAGGCAGGATCTGCCCTCTACAAAGCCAAACTGGGTGGGATCAAGTGTCTAAGTCCCCAATGTCTCTGTCTATGAGTTCCATAATGATCCTTTCCATAGTGTTGCAGACCAGGCTGGTTAAGCTTATGGGGCGGTAGTTACCAGGGTCTGTAGAGGTGTCTCCTGTGTGGAGTGGGAATACTGTTGCTGTATGCCAGTGTCCAGGTACATATGCTGTAGTAAGGCTATGGTTGAATAGCATTTAATGTGCATGTGTAGCTCCTCTTGGAGTTCACGTAGCATGCAACCTGCAATACCATTGGGTCCCATTGATGCTGTGTTTGCAGCTTTGCTGAGGGTGGTTCCCAGCTGGACATCTGAGATGACAGGGAGGTTACAGTCAGCTGGGATAAGTAATTCCTCATGTGTGGGTGAGGGAGGGGAGAAATCTGCACTGAACCTGTCTGCCAGAATGTTGGCATTATCTGTGTGTTCAGTGTAGTGTTTGTCACTGTGAACTAACTGTGAACATATCTGAGGGTTCCCACCCAGGTGTGTAACATAGCAGAAGAAGGCCTTGTGGTTATCTGTAGTGTCCATAGCAATGTCCCTATCATTCTTGGCCTTGCATGTTTGTATGACAAAACGTATCTTTCTACTACTGCTGATCAGGGATGCTGTAGCTCTATGGAATTATGCTCTGCTGTGCAGTAGCTACCTTCTGTTGTTGTACAATTTGTTCAATGCTGGGGTCCACCAGACAGGATGCCTGCCCTTGGTGGAGAGGGTTATGGTTTTATTTGTGATTACATGATCCATGCATTCTTGGAGATGTCTGTAGAAAGCATATGTGAAGGTGTCTGCATTGTGGGAAGTGGTTTCCACTGGCCCAGTGGGCATTAAGGATACCAACTCAGTTATAAGAAGTGTAAAGTCGGCATTCGAGAGGTTTCCCACTGTAGTCTTTTGTGTTGTGGGGGAGGTGGGATATGTATATCCAGGGGGATTAGTTTGTGGTCAGATGTGACTAGTGAGGGGTATACTTCCGGTGTGTAGCACATTGTCCTCATGTTTGTGATGATCAGGTCTAGTATATTATCTCCTGTTGTGGGAGAGGTGACTAGCTGTTCCATTGCATTTGACTTAGTGAATTCCGGGAAACTTTGGGCTAGGGTGTTTGGGGTAGAATAATGCACCCAGTGTATGTTAGGGTAGTTGAAGTCTCCCAATATGATGGTGTGTGGTGGGACATTCATATCCTCCAATGTCTTCAGGAAGGCTGACTGTGGTTCCTGAGCTTGGGAGGGTGGTCTGTAACATGCTACCAGTTGTATAGCAGGTTTGCCTACAATCTGCACCTGGATGGTCTGTGATGCTTCATGTGTTGCCACTAACCTGGAGGTGTGGGTGCCCTTCATGAATATGGACACACCCCCTCCCTTTTTCTTTTGTCCCGAGTCCTGGGGCCAAAAAGCATGATACGGGGTATAGCCTGGTACTGCTGGTGTGCTATCAGGAGCCTTGAACCAGGTTCTCACTTACTGCACAGACATCGAGATTGGTAGAATATGTACGTACAGATATATGTAATACACACATACATATATAGATATCTGTAGAGACATATACATATACAGATAGATCTGACTGACAACAGATATGTCTGTATATCACTATCTCTCTCTCTCTGTCCCACCCCCTCACACTCTCACTCTCTCTGTGTCTCTCTCACTCCCTCCCCCTCTCTCCCCACATCTATATGTATATATCTACATCTATATATACATATTTTATATACATATTTACAAACATATATATATCTATATACAGATATAAATATATCAATATAGATACACACACACACACACATATATATATATATATATATATATATATAGACTGTGTAAGGCACATGTGTGCAGATGTCTTGCAACAGGTGCCTGGTGTCAAAGGCATGGAGTGAACACCAGTGTGGATACTGGAGTACCATACCCCATTCAAAAACACTGACACCAGTAACCACCACATATGTACATGCCTGCCCACCACTGCATGTGTCAGGGGGGAACAAGGTCAACAAGTGTACAATAGGCTCCACATTGATATACACAGTGGCACACTAGTCCTGTAATACCTGTACATGGAATGTGTGAGCGGACATGGTGTGTCAGCTATGGACATGTAGGTCACTGTACCCCTCCACCCCCCACAATGTCCTACATGGTATGTACCTCCCATGACAGCTACAGATATGGAGAAGGACACAGACATATGCAAGTAACTGTGTCAATGCACTCAAACACCACAGAGCGCACACAGACTACCTACATAGAGGTTACCACTGCTGGATATACATAGTTCGGTCACACCCATGACAGTTGTCTAACAACCATGGTAACACCTCCAACATCCACAACACAAATTATCTATGTCTGTCATCCTTGTCACTGCAGTATAGAGCACATGGTGGAGGTACAGGACCCTACCCACAGATACGACATACCCTGTAGCAGACCACACAGAATTAAGAAGCAAGGCTCCCCATGAGTAGATGTCAGACATACCCCTGCTGAATGTTATGCAGATAGGTAATATGCCATATGAGTCACCCTGTGTAACTGTTTGTAAGGAGCAAGTATGATCATAACACATGTGTCACAAGGGGCAGGCTAGCATAACAGTATGCTGCTGTAGGCACAGGCAGCAGCTTGCCACAGGTGGTGGGGTGGCTAGACATCCCCTCCTCACCAGACTGGTGGGACTACTCCTAAGTGTTGTGGCTCCAGCACAACAGCAACAGCAGCAGCATACATGTGTAATGATGGAGGCTGGAGCCACACAGCAGTAGGACACGGAGCGCGCAGGTAACATGCCATGTGTATACTTGACCATTCCGTACACTGTTAGGTTATGCATGTGTGAGGTGTGTCCTCGTTTTGTAGCTGTAATCTTGGTAATTATTGTGCAAGAGTGATATCCTCAATATCTGCTGTACACCTGTGGAAGCTAACTGTTGCACTACTGAACTGTATCATGCCCACAGTATCAGTGGCACAGTTGTGCCCACTGACAATAAATGTCTCTTTTCTGCAGGTACCTCTGGTGTAACAGCAAGGCAGCCTATCCATGCTGGTGAGTGTGTAATACCATTACCTTCAATACTCTTGGTACTAATAGTGATAGCAGTAGTGCAATGTGTTTGATTGCAGGTGTGCTTGTGTCTGTGGGTTGATATCTCATATACTGAGGTGTGTGCATGTGTGCATGTGCGCATGTATGCATGTGTGCATGTGCCCATGTGCGCATGTGTGCATGTGTGCATGTGCCCATGTGCGCATATGTGCATGTGTGCATGTGTGCATGTGCGCATGTGCGCATGTGCGCATGTGTGCATGTGTGCATGTGCCCATGTGCGCATGTGTGCATGTGTGCATGTGCCCATGTGTGCATGTGCCCATGTGTGCATGTGCGCATGTGTGCATGTGTGCATGTGTGCATGTGCCCATGTGCCCATGTGTGCATGTGTGCATGTGTGCATCAGTGGTGACATTGTGTACACATTGTAAACTGTGTTTCCTGTCTTACTCCCACAGGTTCTGGTGCTGCTCTGGTGTCGTGCAGCAGGGAACCTGAATCAGCTGCTGTGGATAGTGATAATGATGATACCTGTGCAATGGCACAGGTAGGTGTGCCAGGGTCCGTCATTGGTCAGCCAATTGACACTACACAACTGTCGACCCCATCAATGCGCACAGTCATCCTGCCAATACATCCTTTGTCACCAGTGTCCCTAGGTGATGGACAGGATACAGTGGGCATTGACCAGGGTAATGTGGTACCGGTGGCACATGCATCCCCACACAGCAGCTATGGCCAGGGACCTGACATGGTACCACACAGGCAGACGTCCATGGGTTCTCGTGGGAGCATCTGTGGGTGTACTGCTCCTGTCAGACGTGCCCACAGAGTTCTTTCAACCTCAGCTATGTTTCGGGCTGTAATGCAGGCAAAGTCACCTATGGAACGGTACACCAGACAGGGTCTGAGAGAGCTGAGAGCATGTCGCACAGCCATGAGTGACAGTATGCGTGATGTTACGGCTGCCATCCGCAACTTCACCGAGGTCATTGACAGACGTTGGGGGGACACATTAGATCTGTTCCACAACTACATGTCCATGAGCCAGGGCAATGGTGGACGGTTGAGGCATCTACGTGGCCATATGCCAGCAACAGCAGCAGCTGGCAGCCGTCCGGACGACAACAGGCCCACGGCTGCTCACATAGTGCCAGCAGCAGCCCCAGCAATGCTGGGTCTGTGCTGTCATCAGACCGCCCCAGGAGACCACGTGCGCATGGCGCTGGACAGTCCCAACAGGGACCTGTCTCCAGTCACCAACCACCTGCTTCTGATGACAGTACCCAGTCTGGCTTAGTACCTGATACGGTCCGTAGCACCCCTGCCAGGCACATGTACTGTGTCCATGGCCACAGACAGTGATCTGTATGACCTGGCAGGTACAGTCTGTGGCTGTCCACAAACATCTGTATATGGCAGCCATGAGGTGGGACTGTGTGCATTCATACACACATGCAAAGTGATAACACCTAGGGCTACCGCATACATGCACACACTGCATCAACATTGCCCCATCTTGTACTGCTGTCCCTCACCAACACACACACACAGACATGTCAATTGGTTGTATCAGTGGCAGACTCAGGCATACCAGGTACACACCCTGTGCATATGATGAAACTGTGCCACCTCCTGCAATCTGTAAAATCGGTGCAGGAACAGGTTAACATGGTGCTGATGCACAGGGTGAGTACATAGATGTATTGTAATAGTATGATGTTGACAACAGTACAGTGTAATGATAGCATTGTGGGTATATACCAGCATGCCTGATGCAGTTACAGTATGAATGTCATTGTATTGTTTTGTACACCCATAGTAATTACCACAGTGTTCTGTCTGCACATCTTTGCATACTGGTGGTGAGGCTGTGAAGGGATGGCCACCTACATAGGTAGCACAGGGTTACAACAATGTACATATTGATACTCAGTGATGGCCATGTCAACTGCGAGTTGCATGCTGTCCACACACCACTCTGCAATGCAGATGTTTCAGGATGTTGATATCTGTGCAGTACTACACAACAGCTTCAAGGCTCACAAGAGCACACTAGCACTACAAGGTCACACCTCATACCATGCATGACAGCACCAAAACACAGAACTAACTATGACAGGAGGGAGAGTGTCCATACATGTCAAGGATACTGTGGTGCCAGGACAGGTAGCATACATCATACTAAGTCTGGAACTGCTGAGTGAGGGCTCAGTGTCTGTTATTTGACATGTGTATTATTACAGGTATGAGCACTTGGGTATCAGGCCAGTTATTCAACATTACGAAGGTACGTGGTCTATACACTTGTGTGGTGCAGCTGGACCCAGCCCGTCTGACCTGTGAATGTCTGGGTACTGGCTTATAGTGCCTGCATATATGCACTGTTACCTACTGGAAGTCGTACACCTTGTTTGTTGTAGCATAGTCTACATACAGGCCTGCTGACTGTAGCTTTGTTTGTATGCATGTTTGCCTGTCATGTTCCTGAAACACTGATTCCACCTGCAGTGCAGATATACAGTGCCTCTGTGGATCCCTAGTGACATCTGTGTTGCTTACTGTACTGATGTCCATGTGTCACTTGACAGAACGTCACTGTTTGTCCTGTTTGCATGTAGCTTGCCTGTAACACATTGCATATGACTTACCTCACATTTGCTCAAGACAGCATTCATATATGCCAGCACTAACAAATCAGGAGCACACACCACCCCTCATAGTCACCTTGAGTACCTTTGTCCCCATTGGCCCTATGTGTCGTTACTTAGTATGGGAGTCACAATGCTATGGTAGCATGTGCAAAGGTCACCTGTCGATCTACTCTCAGGTCCAGTTGGTGAATCTGTGAGTCATGTGGCAATGTTACAGCTGCCTCATGTACACAGACAACCCTCTCCCCTTCCCATACATGTACAACACATGTGAGAGATGCAACCACATAGCCAAACTGGGGGCTAAGCTCTGTTTACACAGCACTGGCATTCCCTGTCAGGTGGAGTGGGATACTACAGTGAGTACAGGACCAGCCTCCCATAGACCTGCCACGACTGCAATCCAAACACAGAAACACACAGGTACATTACTGGGCTCGCAGAATAGCATCCTGCCTGAGCAGCTGACACCTGCAAAGCAGACACACAAGCAAACGTTAAGCCAGAGCAGAGCACATGCAACACATAGCTCACAAAGCCTGTGTGCCAAACAGTCACAGGCCATACGGCAAGACAACATACCTGCAACAGTTGTATGAGGTACCTCTATCGTCACGTGCACTGAGGTCCTGCTCCCAGGCTGAACAAGGTGACGGTCACACTGAGCTGCCCGTTGGGAACTATGATCCACCACATAACACAAGCATACCGGTCACTACAAGGCATGTAGAAGTATGACTCAGTCATTGTCTGTGCCAGTGTGTATGACCTCTGACGCACCTCCCTGGACTACATGTTAGGGGACATAGAGGGGCTCTCTGAGCTTGTGGCACAGGCTGGTATGACCCTGGCCTTGAGTAGCATCTCACCCTCATCATGAATGCTGCCACAATATGTAGACAGGATCATCAGTTTCTGCAATTAATGTATCTTTCAGTGACATTCAAAGGGGATCCAATGCCTGTCAGTGTGGTATTACATGCTGGACCAGCCACATTGCTTTGCTTGGGACAGCTTGCACCTGTCACCCATGGGCCATTGTATATTGGCAGAGGCTGCTGCTACACACATAGTGCCTTTGTATGCAAGGCTAACATTACATAGTCACCTACACAGGTATCACACGGGATAGGACACTAATAGCAATGCTACTTAACAGCAGCAGTGTAAACCTCAAGATGCATGCAGTGGAAACTGTCCTTAGCATGGGGTACAGCAATATCCATGCAGTAACAGACTCCTGGTACAAGGCTCCCAGGTGCACACCATCAGTGCCAGGTCATTCCTGATACCATGCTTGTCATCCCCTACACATGCACCAAACCAGAACAGGGGGGATGTATCCAAAGGCACCTCAAATACACACACCCCCAGGTTGGTGGCACTGCACAAAGCATCAGAGCCTCTCCATGTGCAACACACAGTGGGTTAGACTGCCTTCAGGTTCATAGCCTGACACACACCACACTCCCATACCCAGGAAACCCACTTGGCCTTCCTGACAACACTGGGAATATGACAGTCTCTACACACACCATTATATGGTTGTACTGCGACTACCCTAACATACAGTGTGAGCATTATTCTAGCTGCAAGACCCTATCTGAAGGGTTCTTATCATTCATTCCCTGCATTGCTATGGAACAACTTGTTACCACTCCCACAAGTGGTGACACCATGCTGCACCTGTTCATCACCAACATGTGGACTATATGCTCCAGACCAATCATGTATCCCTCGCTGGTGGGATGACACCATTGACAACCCACACTGTATAGTCACATACCACATGCAGCCCCTGCACAGAACACCACAGTCATACAGTTGTCTGATGCATATTCCATGCATTCACATGAGGCAGGCTTTGGACATGGGAACTCTTGCAGTTCACAGGTACATATGTGTAGGTGGCACACACATACATCATGTGTGCATTGACATTACTGATATAATGTATGTCGTGCAATATTGGGAACAACACCTCACACACATGGACAAACTGTGCGACAAAAATACACATGGTATTTGTAGGATTCAAATCCCTACCTAGCTATGTTATGACATTTGTGAGAGACGCATTAGCAGAGCATGCTATTTGCATTACTTGGGGATTGTTTTCTCCTGCTGTACTTATAGGGTGCTGACATCACTGCTGTACTTATAGGGTGCTGACATCATCAGTGTTTAGACTGTGGAATATGCAACATGTGTTGTGTAGTGCAGTAATAGTTGCCAAAAGGGACATTTCTCATACACATGGAATTGCACACACTACTCCTCCACACACATGGCACTTGCAGGATTCAAACCACTACCTAACTATGTTATGACATTTGTGAGAGGCACATTAGCAGAGCACGCTATTTGCATTACTGGGGGGGTGGAGGTTGCTTTCTCCTGCTGTACTTATAGGGTGCTGACATCATCAGTGTTTAGACAGTGGAATATGGAGCATGTGTTGTGTAGTAATAGTTGCCAAAAGGGACATTTTTCATACACATGGAATTGCACACACTACTCCCCCACACACATTCATACACTGGGCACTTCCAGGATTCAAGCCCCTACCTAACTATGTAATGACACTTGTGAGAGACACATTAGCAGAGCGCGCTATTTGCATTACTGGGGGGATTGCTGTCTCCTGCTGTACTTATAGGGTGCTGACATCATCAGTGTTTAGAGAGTGGAATATGCAGCATGTGTTGTGCAGTAATAGTTGCCAAAAGGGACATTTCTCATACACATGGAATTGCACACACTACTCTCCCACACACATACACTGGGCACTTGCAGGATTCAAACCTCTACCTAACTATGTTATGACACTTGTTAGAGACGCAGAAGCGGAGCGCGCTATTCACATTACTGGGTATAATTTTTGCTCCTGACATATGTATAGTGTGCTGACATCATTATGGATGAAGAGGTATGTACATCTGTGACTATCCATCATTACAGGGGAGAGTATATCTATGCATTAACTTTGCACAGGCACAGTGGCCTACTGTACTGTGGAGGCAGACGCCAAATACACTGTGGATAGCCTTCTGTATTCCCTAGTGACAACAGTCAGGTATTGCACTCTACGGCCATATGTTTACCTGTCAGATGCAAGTATCTGTTGCTCATATACCATTTGTGGGTCTTTATTGCCATAGCCTTCCCTATCTCTATAAACAACGTGTGTACTGTGGGAGATGTTTGCATATGAGTGGGATCCAGTACTTTACTTATGTCTCTGTTGTAACTTCACTGTGTGCACTGGGCAGATGTCTGTATTGTGGGAGGTTCCTTTGTTAACACATAGAAATGCCAGATATGTGTGTGTAACTGCTGAACTGTGACATGGCCTAAGTGTGTGAGCATGCCCAGTTCGCAGTTTGTATGGCTTCTTGACTGCCACATCTCATTTATCTAAGTGTGTGAGCATGCCCAGTGTGACCTTTCCTTATGCTGGGATTTGTGGACCACCACATTTGTGTTTGTGTGTGGATGCCATCTATATATCACATGTACAGTTGAGTGTTGGACATCAGGTTGTGTTCTTACTGCCCAACTGCTTTGTGTCTGAACCTAACAGGCATTTTGCTGTGCCTGCAGGGTCACCATGGGATAGTTTGCATACAGTTGTCATCATCCTTTCCTGCTGACCAAACAGTTGCATTGTCGTATAGTGTACTGGTGCAGTACTTTCACTGTGGTGGACAGTATAATCGGTTTCAGTCCTATCACTGCTTGTAATACTTATAGTGAGCACACCAGATTGGTTGAGGGCCAGTTGTGCAGATATGACCATGTTGCATTTTGTTCAGATATGGACAGCATAGTACATGATTGTCCGACATTGTTAATGTATTACACAACTTCTGTGGACAGTGACAAACAATGGCCATGTGGCCTAGTCCATTTGTAATGCTAGTCAGAGAGTGGTTGTCTTTCAACACACATTTACTGGTGTTTGCCATGACATATGTCACGGTTAGTGTGCTGTGCCTCTGTCTACCCATGACATACAGGTGATATCCAGGGTACACCTACCATCTCCCATCCAGTCATCATGATTCCTTTGGATGACAGTCACTGAGGGACTCCCTGGATATCCTGTAGTGGGAGTTTAGTCATGAGTGGAGTGAGCTTCTGGGTTATGGACCAATCGGTACAGCATGTCCTGTTTATGTCTGTGCTGGGGTTCAGGCCTGTCAGCTGCATAGGTCACCAGCATTCATTGTTTACATGGTGCCAAATGTCCATTGATACCAGGATGGTCATGGCTCTATACATCAGGCACAGTTCACCTCCAGCCAGGCAGTATGGCAGTGTGTGGAGCTGCAGTTTCTTTACTCAGGCAACACATGGCATCTGTTACAGCTCTGCAATCCTCCTGGTGGGGTATTTGTGTGGTCTTTCCAGTTGCTGCAGGTGTCTGCTACAGTACATCTCTGAAGGGCCATTGTACACAATTGTGAGGCTGCTGATGGATGACTGGAGAGGCGCATTGACCTACCCTAACCAAGCTGTGCTTACCTTCATGATTAGGTGGGTATATGGTATGTTTCTGTAACCACTACAGACACATGGTTGTCACATGCAGGATATCTGTCATCTTGTGTCCCCAGGTCTCTTATTGTTCCTGATGTACTTACTGGGTTAACACCTATGTGGTAATTTCTGGCCATGTACTATGTTTCCACAGGGGTTGACTATACACTATTCTGCATTTAGCTTGTTGACATGGCTGTGGCACCACTTGTGTGTTTCTATGTGTGCCTTTTGTAGGTTGCTTGTGTCAGCTGGGGGGTCCGATATGGTGGCCAGGTTGTAGTCCTCTGTAAACCTGTTCAGACAGAGTCTGTCCATGTTGGCCTGTACCTATGTGACATATATAGTATACAAGAGAGGTCCCAGGACCATGCCTTGTGGGATGCCAGTTGTACCTGGTTTGCAGTCTGCCATGGCTACAGCATGTCTGCCAGGTCAGTTCTGTCCTTGAGCTGGTTTGAAACCCATCTACTTGCATAGGGGTTTATAGTTAGGCTGGTGAGCTTATCTGTACCGCCAACTAGGGTATTGTATGGAAGGGTTTAGCAAGGTCCAGATAGGCTGTGTGATCAACATTCCCCACATCAATTGGCTTGGTGCACGTTTTACATGAGTCAGACATGTTTAAGGGGCAGGATCTGCCCTATGACAGCCACACTGGGTAGGGTCCAATGTCTGTAGGTACCCAATCTCGTTATTCATGGGATCCATGATCATCCTCTCCATTACTTTGCCAACCTAGATAGTCGGGGTTGAGGGGTGATAGTTTGCAGTATCCATTCAGGCACCTGCTTTGTGGTGTGGGACCACTGTTGCTGTACACTGCTCTTTGGGTACATATCCTGTGGTAGGACTGATAGTGCACAGTAATGCTATTTGCTGTTCCATTCTTCTTACAGTACTTGTTGGACACAACCCAGGACACCATATGGTTCCATTGATGCTGTGTGCTGTGCTTTGTGGATGCTGGCTGTTACCTCAGCATCTGCAATGTCGGGGGGCCAGCACTCTCCTGGGATAGATGTTTGGCAGTTAGGTGCTGGTGGGGAGGTTGGAAGGAATCTGTTCGGTAGGCTGTTGGCAATGTGTGTGGGTTTGGTGTATTGTTTGTCAAATTAGAGTGCTGCAGAGCATATCTGTGGATTATCACCATGGTTCCTACCATCAGGTAGGACAGCTGTGTGATAATCCTTTGTGTTCTGCACAATTTGTATCATCATAGGTTCATAGGTTCATACTAGGCTATTTGCCCTGGCCTTGTTTGAGCACAGACAGACTGTGTGGGGGTCTCAACACCCCTTGCAATGCACATATTATGCCCACGTAGGGTTTACTTTCCTAGATGTGACACAGGGATGGCCCCCAGTGTACACCTACTATCTGCCATGCACTTCACCGGATTTCTCTTGAGTTTGTGTGTGGAGCTCAGCCTATCATGGACTGGGATTCTGTTCCAGAGTGTCAGGAGCCTCTGGGTTATGGATCTGTCCCTCCAGCACATCCTATTAATCTATGTGTAGAGGTTCAGATATCTCACTGTGGTGTGTCTGCTGGATTTGGGGTTTCTGCAGTGGAGCATATCCATTCATTCTGGATTGGACATGGCCTTGTACATCAGGCATACATCACCTCTGACTGTGCAGTATGCTTCTGAATTGGGCTGTGGTTTCTTCAGCCAGGCTGCAGATGTCCAATGTTTGGACCCTTTATCCTGTTGGTGGGGTACATTTGGGTTCTTTCTGAGTGCTGCATGTGTAAGGTAAGGTACATCCGAACTGGGGCATTGTTGTCACGTATGGGCCTGATAAGGGAAGAGTATGGGGGCACAGTGACCTCTGTAGCTCTGCATGTGCATCCTTTCATATTAAGGTGGGTAATATAGCAGGTCTTCCTGGCCACCTTGGCAATGTGAGTGTCACATGACAGGTTACCATCCACTTGTGTCCCTAAGTCCATGATTACTTCTTCCATACATAATGGATTGCCACCTATGTCACACTTTGTGTGTGCCTTGTTTGGTATTTGTTTAGACATTCATATACTGAAGTGTCTTCAGGAAGGCTGGCTGGGGTACCTGGGTTTGTGTGTGTGGTCTGTAGCAGGCTTCAAACAGGTACACAGTTTGAGACAGTGTTACTTGCCCGTGCATAGTCCATGCTGCTTCTTGCTGTGGTACCAACCTGGGGGTGTGGTTATTCTTGATAATTACTGGTAGCCACACTCCTATTGTCATGTGTTCCATGTTTTGGAGCTGTAGAGCATGGTATGAGGCATAACCTGATAGTATTAGGGTGCTCTTCTGGGCCTTGCCCAGGTTTCTGTTACAGAACACATATTACCATTCTCCATGCTGTGGTGGGTTTGGTCTGCATGCACCTTGCAGGTTAGACTTCTGGCATTGGGTAGCATTACGTCCAGGTTATTTTCCCTTGTGCTACCTATGGTGGTGGGTTTGTGTTTCCTGACTTACCTATTTCAGGCACAGTGGGGGTGACAACAGCCTTTGCCAGTATCTACACAGCCAGGTGTGCTGGGTGCGTGCCATACCTAGCAGGTGGGGCATCATGTCTTGCTTGGCATGTCAGCCCAGGCTGTCAGCCATGTGTTCCCCCTTGCTAACAGCAATACCTCAGCCAATTATTGTACTTGATCTTGTTGTCTTCATAGTGTGGCATCATGCTTGGTGAGGGTGAGATGTTAGGTTGGGTCTTCATGTTTGCATATACTAGATGTTGTTACATTGCTTAACACATGGCAATCATGCCTCAGGTGGAGCTGCATGGCTGCCTCTCTCGGATGCACATACTACACTCCCTGTACATGTTTGAGAGCAGGTTGTGTCATGTTAGGCATCCCTGTTACTATATGAGTGAGTCAGAGAGGGGTATCATTCCCAGGGCTCCTACTGAGCCAGTGTATGTGCTATGCGTTGCCTCTTTGCCAAGGCCAGGGCATACTGGGCACACCTCCTTCTGCCTACTGGGGCAGGCTCAGGTTGTTCCTTCTCCGAGTCACGCTCTGCCTGTGATGGCCTTGGCAATGGTGGGGTCTGTTGTCCCGGCCCTATGCTGGTCCTGCTGCAGCTGTTTTCGCAGGATCATATTATGTAGCATAGCACATACCATGACAATTTGGGTACATGTAGTTGGTGAGTACTGCAAGGCTCCACCAGATGTGTCCAGGCACCGGAACGATGACTTGAGCAGCCCAAACACATGTTCTATTACATTACGTGTTTGTGCGTGTGCCTCATTATGGCGTTCCTGTTCAGGTGTGCGTGCGTTTCTAATGGGTGTCATCAGCCATGGCTCCAGTGCATAACCTGCATCCCCCACTAGGTGACCATGTGGGATGTCCCCATTGGCAAATGTCTGGTACAGCTGCGTCAAATGCCAGATATGGGAATCATGGTAGCTCCCAGGGCAGCCAGCACACACATTCATTATTATGCCCTGGGCATCACACATGATCTGGCAGTTGATGGAGGGGAAGCCCTTGCGGTTAATGTAGGCCCTACCCCGCTCACCGGCTGGTGCTTTGATGCATATGTGCGTGCAGTCTATTGCACCCACTACCTCAGGGTATTCCGCTATTTGCTGGAAGAGACGCATATTGCTGGCCAATACCTCACGGGCATTGGGGAAATATACATGATCCCCGACATGTGCTGACATGGCATCCAGGAACTGGTGCAGTACCCTGGAGGCTGATGCCTGTGACATCCCCATCATATCACCAGTTGGTCTCTGGAAGGTACCTGTTGCTAGTATTCTTAGGCCAACACATACTTTGGTTCTGTGTGTGAGGCGTGGCCTGCACAGCTCAACAATTTGCTGCAGGAGGTCTCTGTCCACTCTATAGCGCTCCACTATCTCCAGCTCATGTAACCCCTGGTAGGTGACCCTGGGCCTGTACACTCTTCTCTGTCTCCTCACTGTGGGTTGTCTGGCAGCATTTCCATTGTCACCACCCTCAGCAAGTCTCCTATGTCTCCTTATGACAGCTATGGCAGCCCCTAGCATGTTTGGTCTGAGTGCAGCTTTTTCAGTTTTCACTTCTACTAGCTTACTCCTGTCTTGCAGTGTCTCTTGAGAGAAACATACTGCAATGCTGTTTGCAGTGTTTTAAGTGCTGGGCTGGGCTTGTATTCTGACTGTGTAATTGCCTGCTTCTAATTGTTTTCACCTGCTACCTCTACAAGTATTCCCTGCTAGTTTCCTACTATTTCTTCTGCTTCCTTTTCCTCTCTGTTTCCTCAGGGGGGAGCAGCAAGCATACCAGCGAAAACACGCTCACAGTGGCTACCACGCACACACACATGCTTACACGGACCAGAATCTGCTTATTCGGATTAAAACACGTGCACGCCAGTGCAAACAGGTCTACAGATCTTTAAACAGGCTCCTACATGCTTACTCTGCCTTACACGCGTGCACTCTGTCTTACTCGTGGCTCCCAGTGCGCACACGCACGCATGCACATACAGCAAGATACTTTGGTGTTGGCCACAGTGTACACCTTCCATTTCTTGACTTTCCCATGCTTATCTGTTGACACTCCTCTTTTTCTGCTCTGTGGTTGACATCTTTCACATACCACTTTGTTCCAATGAGCTTGATTTCTTCCTGACATTCCCCCCTGTGATGTCACCTATCTCCTACTCTGATACTCCCCCTTATCTAACACTTACACTACACGGAATGTGCTCATTTGCTATGTGACAGTGTGATTCACTACTCTACAACTCATTTACATAGGATTGCCTACTAATGCTTAGTTACATGTCTTACACTCAGCTTCCCCCCTTAGCAACCACTAGACGGTGGCCATGTTGTTTTTGGTCTGCTAGTCCCTGCACTGCAAATCCATGCATTACATAAAACCCACATTTGTGGGTTTCAAACCTTTATTTTTCTGTTTTATATAGCTCAGCCTGTTTGCGCGGGGCTGCGTTTAAACATCGCCGATCTCCAAAAAAAAAAAATTATTTTATTTCATGTTTGCATTGGGTTACCATGCCAATGGCCACATATTTGGCCATTGGCATGCTGACTGCAACATTTGCACACTTTATTTGGAGCTGTCATGGCTCCGTTGTGTTATTTGCAGTAACGTACTCAGTTGTCAACTGAGTACATTTCTGCAACTAACACGACTCTTACACGGGCTGGTTTCAGCTTTGTGGATCGCTAATCTACCTCATTTGCATGCCTTTCGGCTGCAAGTGGGGTGATTAGCATATCCACGCCCTGCTCATGTAAGAGTCATTTTAGCTGTATCTTACATGGGATTTCGGGCTGTTCCTGGATCGCAATGGCTGCATGGAGTCGTACACGACTCTTAGACTCTGTGCAAGCCATCGTGAATCCTTCCCAAAGTAAAAAAAAAAACAAAAATCTAACTTAAACTTCAAATAAAAAATAAAATAAGCAAATGTCAAGAACTAAAGATAAAACATGAAAATTAAACTCAAGCATAGTCATGAAAAGCTATAGCTATAAAACAAACAAAACAAAACAAAAAATAATCAGATTATTGTGTTTTAGCAAAGGTTGACATGTTCCAGTTTATTTAACTCATGCATGCTCTTAATGGAGCATGTCCAGTTGAGTCCAGGCTTCCGGTAAGCTTTAAGTCAAATCTGCCATCCAAGTTCTTTAGTCTCTATCTTTTCATTCAGATTGACTTGTAATGGACCAGATTAAGTATCTCAATGAGAGGAAAAACAAACTTTTCATAATTCTTGCAGACCTGGCATGTCTAGATAGTATAAAATCAATAAAACATCAGCTCAAGTTCAAACCAGGCACAATACTGACTTACAAGTTCACTCGCTGGATCCCTGGTAGGCAATGCTAGTGTGTAAAAGAAGCAGCCAAAGCTATAAATCCAAAGCAGAGTTCCACACTGAGTAAGATGTTTAAAGTCTTTGCAGACCAAAGAACAGTTTATAAATGTAAAATGCTGACAGTCTCTTCAAGCAAACTGGAAACAGACTTGGAAGTTAGAAGCTTTCAATAATTCCAAAACCTTTATTCAAGTATAAAAGGGGTAAGCACTTTCGCCAAGTGGATTTTTCAAACCATCAAAACCATTGCATTGAACTGACACACCTTATATACAGAGC
Organism: Protopterus annectens; assembly: GCF_019279795.1. Classification (NCBI taxonomy): domain Eukaryota; kingdom Metazoa; phylum Chordata; order Ceratodontiformes; family Protopteridae; genus Protopterus; species Protopterus annectens. The sequence goes on along the minus strand of NC_056725.1, from coordinate 252,413,364 downwards.
TCTTAATTAATGGGTGTTCCTTACAGAGTCAAACATTTAAAGGTGTATGCCACATAAAATCAAAACAACATCAACTAAGAATACAAATGAATATTTACACATAAATATATAAAAAAACTTATATATAATAAAAACTATTTATATATATATATATATATATATATATATATATATATATATATATATAACAACTTACATAGCATAGCAGCATACAACTATGCAATAGTTAAATAAGATAAAATAAATATAAAATAAAAAGCTAAAATAAAAATGCATGAATTCATTAAACATTAAACCTTCTACTTTTAAGTGCTGGTTTGAGGGGATCCTGTCATTAAGTCCAGGATAGACATACGCTTGTAATCTAATAATCCACCTAGTTTCCATTTGTTCAGTGTAATTTTTGATGTCCCCACCTCTAATATTGGGTACATTAGTATGTATGACAAAAAACTTAAATGCATGTGTAATATCATTCTCTAAAACATGTTTTGATAGAGCATTAATTGTAGATCTAATGCGTATCTGATAAATATGTTCCCTTATTCTATCCTTCAATTTTCTGTCGGTCTTGCCGACATAGAAGGCAGTGCAGGAAGTGCACTTCGCAATATAGACCACATGTTCAGTCTCACAATTCACATTAACTTTAAAATTAAAAACTCTTGTGGTAATTGGATGTATAAACATGCTGGTAGTGATAATACTAGAACAAAAATTACATCTATTGCACGGTTGTGTACCTGTGTAGTTCATAGAAGTAGGATAACATTCCTGGCTTGGAAAGCACAAAAGTCTGTGCAGATTCTTTTTATTTCTGAAAAGGAATTGTGGGTGATCCCCAACAATTTCCGTAATAGCTGGGTCCACAGTTAAAATATCCCAGTGTTTGTGAAGAATCTGCATAGTTTGGTGGACATTTTGTGTAAAGTACAATGATACTTTCTGCTTTTTATTATGACTTACAGATGCTCTCAATCCATCCTCATTATAAAATGCACTGCCTTCTTCGGAGAAAATGGGACAGGCCCTAGCTGTTCTAAGCCTTTCAGTATGTTGAAAGGCTTCATGGATTTCTTTCATTCTATATCTCCTATTTATTAGTCTATTACGCAATTCATCTAATTCAGTCATATAATTGATCTGTATAGGATTCAACCTCGAAGCACGTATAGCTTGCCCTTTTACTATATTGGCAAAAATATGACTAGGGTGCATACTATCCCTGTGCAAAAGGGTATTTTTAAAGCATGCTTTCCTATGCACTCCTGTATTGAGTTTGCCATTGGTGGACAGTGTTTGTTTATTTGAGAAAAGACTATTGGAGCAAAAGAAGAATAAACTGTCTAGGGACACCTATGATTTTTTACACGGCCAAGTCTTTACTTGGCCCAGGAACAGCAATGGTAGTTCCAATAGACAGAATGTTACACAAGTTAATCAGAACATTTTTACCAATAACAAAGTTTCTGAGAAAGCCAACAGTGATGTACATAGGTACACAACCGTGCAATAGATGTAAGTTTTGTTCTAGTATTAGCACTACCAGCATGTTTATACATCCAATTACCACAAGAGTTTTTAATTTTAAAGTTAATGCAAATTGTGAGACTGAACATGTGGTCTATATTGCGAAGTGCACTTCCTGCACTGCCTTCTATGTCAGCAAGACCGACAGAAAATTGAAGGATAGAATAAGGGAACATATTTATCAGATACGCATTAGATCTACAACTAATGCTCTATCGAAACATGTTTTAGAGAATGATATTACACATGCATTTAAGTTTTTTGTCATACATACTAATGTACCCAATATTAAAGGTGGGGGACATCAAAAATTACACTGAACAAATGGAAACTGGGTGGATTATTAGATTACAAGCGCATGTCTATCCTGGACTTAATGACAGGATCCCCCTCAAACCAGCACTTAAAAGTAGAAGGTTTAATGTTTAATGAATTCATGCATTTTTATTTTAGCTTTTTATTTTATATTTATTTTATCTTATTTAACTATTGCACAGTTGTATGCTGCTATGCTATGTAAGTTGTTATATATATATAAATAGTTTTTATTATATATAAGTTTTTTATATATTTATGTGTAAACATTCATTTGTATTCTTAGTTGATGTTGTTTTGATTTTATGTGGCATACACCTTTAAATGTTTGACTCTGTAAGGAACACCCATTAATTAAGAGCTCTGTATATAAGGTGTGTCAGTTCAATGCAATGGTTTTGATGGTTTGAAAAGCCGCCATGAAAAGCGCTTACCCCTTTTATACTTGAATAAAGGTTTTGGAATTATTGAAAGCTTCTAACTTCCAAGCCTGTTTCCAGTTTGCTTGAATAGACTGTCAGCATTTTACATTTATAAACTGTTCTTTGGTCTGCAAAGACTTTAAACATCTTACTCAATGTGGAACTTCGCTTTGGATTTATAGCTTTGGCTGCTTCTTTTACACACTGGCATTGCCTACCAGCGATCCAGCGAGTGAACTTTTAAGTCAGTATTGTGCCTGGTTTGAACTTGAGCTGATGTTTTATTGATTTTATGCTGACTTTATTCATTCTTTTGCTCAAGTTCATTTGTGTGCCAGTGGTATTGTTGTTTACCTTTTACATTTATGTCGAGATAGTATGTTGTTGAAGTCCATAAACCTGATGTCGAAAAGATGTTTGGTGACTCGTATCTTGAGAGGGTTAATTGTTTTTCTCTGTATAATCATTTCCATTTTGTGCAGCTTGCCCCATATACCACAAAGTTGTTATTGCAGTTTTATTGGGCAGTGCAGACATATTTCTTTTCCAAGTTTGGACATATAAAATAATTATTTTGGCTCATAAATCCACAGTATCTGCAGCCTGGGGGGTTGGAATGAAAGGTTCCTATCTATAGCTCTGTGGATGCATTAATTTCTTTTTAATTTTCTACCAAACTTCTAATTTTTCAATCTTTTTGATAAATAAAGGATGGCTGAGGGTCCAAAACTTGAGTGATAAACTGGTTCCCCCTTATGATGATTTATTGTTTGACCATTTTTCTTTTGATTACATGTGAACCCTTGGAATATGTTAGTACCATACTTCTTTTAAGTTTGCCATTTCCTTCATTGATCATTTGTTGCATAGCATGTGACGGGTTCCTTCTGTTTGGGGTCAGCACAGCTGGATCATTATTTTCTTTGAGGAGTTTTATGGGTCCCTGTATATTGGCCAACAAATTCTCATTGTATCCTTTTTCCAGAAAATCCTGCTGCAGTTGATCAAGGTTGGTGAGAAATCGGTCCATCTTTCCAGAAACTCTGGATATTTTCATCACCTGATGTTTGATGACATTTCTATTAGCAATTTCAGGATGCATGCTGTTAGCATTGAGAAGTAGATTCATTCGTGTAGGTTTTCTGTAAAGATTATTATTTTTTTTAAACACCATTATTGAATTATCACATGTGACATAGGAAAATTTACATTCTTAAAACAATATTAAAGATCATTATTGAACTTCTCCTTGTTGCTGTCCTTATAAGTGGTGTTGTCCATGAATTCTACCTGTGCTCTCATTTCTATCCTTAAAGATGTTGATGTCCAGAAATTCCACTTATACCCTCATTTCTGTTCTTATAGATGGTGATGTCTAGGCGTTCCACCTTATCATAACTATAGTGGTCAGTGAAGTGTAAAATGTCTGTGATGTTTTGATGTAGAAGAAGAAGCTGTGCAGCTTGTCCATTGAACCTTTCCATGTGTTATATATATAATCAAAAAAACAATCATATCAATCCATCTGGCCAAGGCTATATTGGCTAGGCTGGGGGGGGGGGTCATAGCAGATTCCAAAGCTATTTGCCTTATTTGTTTGTTTGGGCCATTTTTAATTGAAGTGAAATAAGTTGTTGGTGAAGTTGATGTCCAACATACTCCCAATAGCTTGAATTTCTCTATTGAGGGTGTTGGTCATTGATCCCATAGACTCTTTCACATCATCAATACAGTAGTTATGGAGAAGAATGGAGAGTTAGGAGGTCCAAATTGAGAGATGATAAGTCAGCAAGCAAAGGAGAGTAGCATTACTGAAACTGTATTCACCCTCAAGTCTTGGTGAGTACCTTCATGAGATGGACCCTGTTTCTCACAGAATTTCACAAAGACAACACAGATGTATAGACTGTATTTTATATAGCATATATCCTGGACAGAAGTAGGTCAAAAATTAAAAATAAAAGATATCTGGGTTCACAAGACCTACGATAAAAAAGTCCCTAATCCTGGTAGGCGCACTGGTGCCATGACTGGAAAAATTATAGTGTACAATCCTCAAAATACATAAACATTCCTAAATTGGGTACAGGCCAGGGGAAAGATGGTCCCCCTATTGTAGTAGGAAGTAGCAGTCCACAAAAATCACAACAATTGGTAGACGAAAGAAGAGCCATAAAGATGATGGAGTGGACTATTTGAGCATAAGAAAAAATGATGTATTGTTACTATTATGCAAAAAGCCCAGAATTTCCAGACACAAGATATACAAAAAGATTAAGAGAGAAATTAGAGGAAAGAAAAATACTTCCACAATAAAAATTGTCAGAAACTTCAAATAAAAAATTGTGTTCACTAATACAACACATTTGTGAAAAACATATAGAAACTTTGATCTGTTTGGAAAAAGATGCATCTGAGGAAGTGTGGAAATATAAACAACAAAACCTACAGAGTTTTGAAAAGTATAAAAAAGAAGTAGGGACATGGGAAAGAAAGAGAGAGATTTGATATTGTACAATATTTATGAAAAGTTGAAAGCCAAATTGATCAATACAAAAAGGTAGCCCCAAAGATATTCGAAGAGAAATACAAGCAAAGGCATCCAGATATGGAAACTTTCACAAAAAAAAAAATAATATCACAAAGAGGGAATGCAGCAAAGAAGATTAGGAAAGTAGAAGTTACAAAAACAGAAGTTGAAGTTATGTAAAGTTTTGAAATATGAGGAGAATAAATCTAAGATGACTTCCGTGCTTAGTATTGCAGAAGCATAACAATGTCAAGCAAGAATGGAAATCAAACCAGAAGTAGATAAAAATCAGGCAGCAAGTGAATGTGCCAAGAAGCAAAAGAAAGAATATTAGGTGAAGGATTAGATGAGAAGGCAAGAAATGTGGAAAATGCATAAATATAGTTGCATGTATAGAAACCTTCTGGAAGAACCTCATGTTGATCAGGATTGAATGCAGGAATGGTTAAGGACAGGCAAATTAAAACCAAAAGATGAAAGGTAAATATCGGTGGCCCAAGACAGTGAGCTACATACACGTTGGTTTACAAAGTCCATTGAATAGGTGGGAAAAACAGACAAATGTAGCATTTGTAAAATAGTATTGGAAACAGTCGCCCACCTCGTTGCTGGTTGTGACATACTAATGACAGAAGGATTGTATATTGAAAGGCATAATAATGTGGCAAGACTGTTACACTGGGGATTGTGCAAACATTATAATACTGAAGTAGCTGAAAAACACTGAAACATGAGCCACAAAGCATCATAGAAAATGATGGTCTACATCTCATGGGATCACTCATTACCAACAGTTCAAAAGACTGATGTGAGAAAACCAGATATAGTGGTCCATGAAAATAAGACAAAAGTAGCATTGATCATTGAAATTGTTACACCCAGTGACTACAGTTCTTTTGCATACAGGGAGAAAAAAGTAATAAAATATCAAGATTTGCAGGCAAATATGAGAGGAATGTGGAAGAAAGATACCCAGACAGATCCAACAGCAGTAGGAGCGATGAGTCTTATAAAAAAGAATCTACAATCATATTTAGATATGTTACCAATACATGGAAATTGCAGAAGGCGTCATTACTGTGCACATTGCGGGTGCTGCGAAAAGCACTTTTGGCTAACATCAAAGATTACAACAATACTGATTTCATGACCTTTAATCGTTCTTTGACTTAGCAATGGGGTCCATTCCCATCATGGTATTAGAAACCCAAAAGATATGGAGAAATTAAAAAAGGGAAGAACAATGTATAGTTTCCATGTCAGTTGTGACTAGTATTATCTCCAGTTGTATTTTTATTTCTTTGATTTTTTTCAAGAAATTGAGTAAATCCAAAATGAAGGAAGGAGCACTCCTAGTGAGACCTTTAATCTTAAAATTCCATATAATTGGATAAAAACTCAGTGGTTAAACCACCACCTACTACCACTGGGTGATATGGAGTGTTAGCCACATTTTTGTGAGGCTCTGGGGTGCCAAGAATTTGTGATATCGTAAGGTCAGGGGCTGTTAAGAACCTAAACAAATCATCAGCAGGAAGACCCCCTGAGTTAAGCTTAACTTATTGAAGATGATTTTTTTTCAGCTTTCTGACCATCCTTCATCTTAAGTTACTACAATTTTTTGCTATGTCAGTACCTCACAAAAATGTGGGTAACCTTCCATATCACTCATTGAAAAAAGGAGGTGTTTCATACACTGAGCCTTTATCAATTTATAACTGATTGTGATATGTTTAAGTGGTCTTGGATTAAACCTTCCATTGTAATTACATGGTTATTTATATGGAAAACAGAAAAGTATGTATTACTTGTTACTACTATGTATAGCTTAGGCCTGATGAAGCTCTGACAAGGGTGAAAGTGCTTATCTCTTGTTTTAAATACATAAACCATGCTTTAAACAAACAATTTCAGTTTGAATCCTGTTTTCTTATTTTTACTAAGAACTCAAAGTGATCTTTGACCCAGATCTTACATAACAAGTTGTAATGAGCTCAAACTACTAACACCAAAAGCAGTAGAACTCCAAAGTGTTCGCTTGAACTCCCAGTCACAATAACTTGCTTTCAATGAGTATAAAAATGTATATTTATTAAGCTTTTTCCTCACAATCTGCTTTTCGTCAAGTACACTTTATTCAACTTCATCAGATACAAGTATGAATGAAAAAACAACAATACAAAGTAGCGACTAAGCACTCACATTTAACTCGTAAGCAGGTCACATGGTAGTCACTTTCATCACTGTTATTGTGTTAAAGTTTATATCCTGTTAATCCATTGTTTGAAAATTTAAAAATACATAACAATGTTTAAAACAAAGTAATAAAACTACCATATAAACCCTAGCTTGAAAGCTATATGCTACAATATAAAACACTCTACCAATCTCTTGTAATACTTTCCTAAAAGTTGTTATTATGTATATGTTAGAAACTCATTTTATGTATGTATTTATAGCTCAACGTACCCCTGTTATCAAAGAATCTCTTATGATGCGTTAAAGACGCAGGTCAACTATTGTTTCACCTAAGCCACTAATCTTCTACGTATTATGTGGCTTTAGACTAACTAAGTGTTACCTTAAATACTACATTTACATTACCACCCTTGCCTTATAATTAAAACTTGCATAACCAGGGACTACACTCATCCAATTACATTTACCAAAAGGCTTTTCCATGACCGAAGGTCCTGGGGTTGCATGAAAAAACAATGGTCGAGAATATTGACATCCACGGGCTTCCGCTATCCCATAGTTTACAGGTTACCCCCACCTCTAAATCACAACTCGCTCTTATAGACTAGTCTTTGTTCATGGAGTAGGCCAAAACAATAACATCTACATATTTTCACTAATATATAGTAAAAAGAAAATGTCAATATTTAAATGTAATTAATATCTTATTAAAATAGAACCATAAACCAGTCACTCAAAACCATTTATATACTAACACTAGATCAAAAATCTATTTACTTAGATAATATGAGTATTAGTGTTATCTGGTCAAGTTCTTTAACCGTAAAATACACATAATAGAGTAGGAGTCATTAATGCTCGGAAATTTACAGGCATTAAGTCTCTTAGCCACTACTTTGTATTGTTGTTTTTTCATTCATACTTGTATCTGATGAAGTTGAGTAAAGTGTACTTGACGAAAAGCGGATTGTGAGGAAAACGCTTAATAAATATACATTTTTATACTTGTTGGAAGCAAGTTATTGTGACTGAGAGTTCAAGCGAACTCTTTGGAGTTCTACTGCTTTTGGTGTACATAAGAAGTTGTGACAATGGCCTATTTTATGTTCTGCCTGTTTTTTTTTTTTTTTTTTTTAGAAATGAAAGCGCAAATAATATAGGAAGTTTTTGTATATTGTTGTTACTTTATCTATACATTTGCACACTGTTTTCATTTTTCATTTTTATTACTAAATATTTTTAATATTTATGAACCATTTATGCAGTTGTATAACTATATATTCATTATACTGTCTAGGCAATTGCATTTTAACAGTGGTATAGATTCAGTGTTTAATTTTCACTAATTAATATTTATAGCTAATTATGTTTAAAATATATATATAAATATATATATATATATATATATTTTTTTTTTTTAAATGGTAATGCAATATGATTGTAGTTGCAGTATGTGGGTATAGGAAGCAATTTTGATAGAGAAGTCTAGTTATATATGTTTTAACTGCGTGATTTTTTTAAGCCAATGTGTCTTTAAATTTAATTTTGGCTTTAGTTAAATTTTTCATTGATAGTTAACATTTATTATTTAAAACCAGGTGTTTTTAAGAATTTTACCACTCTGATGAAGCCCTGAGGACAGAGGGTGAAAGTGCTTAGTGCACATTAAATAGAAGTTATTTTGCATTTGATCAACGGATTTCTTCTTGTGTATTCGCTTGACCTATATTTTTTTTATTTTCAAGTGTATTTGTTTTAGTTGCTTTTTGGTTATGTTCCTAACTACTGTCCCAACTTGGTACTGCTGCATTATGCTACTGAGGACAGTGGCTGACTTATTGAAGTTTGCTATACCATGTCACCTTGCAATATAGTGAAGCATGTCAGAGTCCTATATTAATTATTCACGAGGATTTCTTTCAGTGCACTAATTTTGAATCTCATTTTGCAGGTCATACCCCAACATTGCAATTCACTGTTAACCTTTACAGAGCCTTGAATATGAACTTTTGCAATTCTGCTTAGACTCGCATATGTGTGCAAATAACAGGCAATGGTATCTAAACTATTAAAGAAATCTTTATTTTTCTATGTTTTATTATTTTCTCTCTTCTTTCTCATTTATCTCTTGTCTGTGATTTGGTATTTGAAAAAAAAAATTGTATGAAAAGACAAATCATTTCTGATTAAATCAAATGCAACTTGACAGCTTAAAAGTGTCACATGTCCCAACAGTTTTCATGATGGATCCAAAGAGTAATCTAGGTACATGTGCCCATTCCATTTAAGAGCAATAGCCCATTACCTGGAGTGTGTACAGTTCTCCCAAACATAGATAAATGATTTATCAAGTAAGATTTAGCATGTCTGTTTCACATTTCTAGATGTACCTCTTCTCTTTTTCAATTAATTCTTAATCTTCACTAAATTATTATTATAGTCAGGCAGTATGAATGAAGACCCATTTCCCTTTTTTCAAAGAAAAAAGCAGCAGTCAGTAAGCTTTATTCAGGATCCTTAATGAAATAGATTCAAAAATGTAATACAAGAAATAGTGCTTCAGGTTCTTATTTATTTGTATTTTTAGCATCTATTTATTTTAGTGACACCAGAATGCAGGCCATCTTTCAAAGAGCTGACATCTCTTCTAATGAATCTGCTTCAAGATTCAACATTCAATTCTGAATTTTAATATATTTTCAAGTATCTTCTGAAAATGAGAGTGGGGGAACAATAAGTTGTTTTCCAGGACAAACAATGAGAATCTGACCTTTATATGAGCATGCAGTTTAATTGTTCAAAAGTGTTATATTAGAGTATAACAACTTATTTTTTGTATTTCCTAAAGTTTTAACCCATTTCCAGGTACCAAACACTGACTAACACAATATATATTTCTGAAGTCTAAACACAAATAACAAAATTAGTACCAAATAATTATAGCCTTGTTGTCAACCTTGGCTCTAGATGATTGTCACTATTGAAGTGACTCCCTGACCCCTTATGCAAAAACAAAAAGAAATGAGAAAAGGGGTTGAAGATGGATGGAATTTTAGCCTTATTACTCACTAACTGTCATCGTGTATAAAACATATGTCAAGATAGAGGAAGCTAAAATACCATACTTTTCAACCAAACAAACAAAATTAGGTATTGATTTTGCAGCTGCATTCCTGACTGGCTAAAACTGAGCTTTTGTGACTATCAGAGTGATTAGGTATACAAAGCAAGCAACTCTGAAACAGACATTATATTCTTCAGTTGCATTGAAAGTATGTTTCAATATTTATTTTAATCTGACTTTTGGGCATTTGTTATTTTGCTCTCTTGAATTGCTATTGCTGTTGTTTTTGAGGTGGAATAACTTTTCTGTTATCTGTCAGTCAAGTCCTTACATTTAAGCACATAATTGAGCCTTTAGTAGCCATTTGCATGATCTCAGGCTTATTACTGTACTATTTTATAATAATAGCATCTTCTGGCAGTTTACCAGATGGTTAAAGATGGTCTATATTAACACATCTAAAGCATAGGTCAGTGAACACCTGTTCACTGACCAATTAAGAGCCAACTTCATTTCCGCAAACAGCCACTGCAGCAATTTTTTTCCTAGGGGGGAAAAATCACTTGGCCATCATTGTGGATTTGCCCATTTCCCCACTGTAGTGCAATCTCGGAGTTGGTATATTTAGTTAGGGGGCTCTGAGGTGGACAGCCCCCCACATTGGGGGGTGTGGGGGTGAAGACCCCACTTTGATAGGTTTGTAATCCTGTCTCATTCCTGCTTGGCCAAGTGATTTTTTTTCTCCTAGGAAAAAATTTGCTGAAGTGGCTGTTCACAGAAATGACAGTTCAGTGTTTATTGGTAGGCAAACAGGCGTTCACTGACTTGAGCTGTCAATGTGCTAATATAGACCTGGTTATAGATCTGTACAAAAAGAGAAATGAGCATTCATATTAAGTAGTATAAATGATACAATTTTTTTCTTAGCTCATTTCTGTGCTTTCATCATTGCTTGACTATATCACAAGCACCCTCATTGTACTGTTTTACTTTATTGTAGCTTGAAATTTAATTATGGATAGTTGTCATACTGATTCATGGACTAAACAGTTTTGTTATGTTTTTAGACATGGATGCCAAGAAGCTCAATTCAAGACCTGGGCAAAGCAATGTTCATCTGCTAAATCGTGACATGTATGTCAGGAACATATAGCAAATTAGCTATGACAATTGAGACTTGGTCTTAATTCTTTCTGGTGCATGGATCTTTAACTTCTGCAGTGTACAGCTAGTTACAAAAAATGTAGGACATCAAAATGCTTTACAGCTTTTCAAAAGTTGTAATACATACACATGATCCATCAACAAAAATAGTCAACAACTTTAAAAGCTGTCAGGCACTGTTGACATTTCTGTGGCAGTACAAAGTGCATTGCAACATTTAAATCTGTAAAATCATTGACTGTGATGGATACCATCTGTGCTTCTGTGTAATAATAAGTTTGAAAGGTACATAACAAAAGTTGTTTTACAAATTTGAATACTGTTATGATCGGGTCTTGGTGCAGACCAGTGTATAACTAGCATATATTTTCTCAGCTTCAGACCATAATCTTTGTGCTGATGTACACTGTTAGGTTCATAGGTGTGTACTAGGCTAATGGCCCTGGAACCTTTACAAGCCTAGCCCATGGAAGTGCCCTGGCATAGTGCCACCTGACGTTAGTTCCCAGTGCCTCTATCAAGTAGAGCCACTGGAGTGAACCCAGGCTGAAAATTTTATTTCCCATCTACTCATCAAGATTTCTTTTGAAGAGGGCCAGTGTGGTGCTCTGCTTGACATGTATGGGAAGTCTATTCCAGAGCATGGGCAGTCTCTGGGTTATGAACCTGTCCCTCCAGCATGTTCTGTTGATTGTGGTAATGAGGTTGAGGTCTCTGGAGCATGTGGTGTGGAGGGATTGGGATTTCTTTAGATGTAGCATTTCTAACAGAGCTGAGTCAGACATGGATTTGTAAGTCAAGTAGAGATCGACTCTTAGTAGATGATATGAGACAGACAATAGCTGGAGTTTTTTGAGTCTGTCCATTTACAGCATGTGTTTAAGGCCTAGGATCCTCTTTGTGAGGTACTTTTGTGGCCTTTCCAACTGTTGCATGTGTCTAGTGAGGTACATGTCAAATGGGGGATTATACTCAATGACTGGCCTAATGAGGGAAGAGTAGAGAGAGATGATGATCTCATTCTTCCTGGAAGCAAAACCCTTGGTGTAATGTGCCACATAGGACTATCTGACCACAGTGGCAATGTGGTGGTCGAAGGAGAAGTTGCGGTCAACCTGTGTCCCCAGATCTCTTATAACGCCTTCAGTGTTCAGTGGGCTCCCATCAATGTGGTAATTAGTGGGAACGGAGTTTTTCCCAAAGGGGATGACGACACATTTTTGGCATTAAACTTAAGGTCATGGTTTCAACACCAGTCATTGGTCTCAGTGAGGCCTTTCTGTAGGATGTCTACATCACTTGGGGAGTTAATAATGGCTCCGAGCTTGGCTTGCAGTCGTCTTTGAACCTGGTCAGCCAGAGTCCCTTCATGTTGGCCTGGACTTCTGAGAAGTAGATGCCAAACAATAGAGGACCCAAGACCAATTCCTATGGCACTCTACTCGTGACTGGTTGGCAGTCTGACGTAGAGTCTACTGCTTTCACACTGTGGGTTCTGTCTGTGAGCCAATTTGCAACCCACCTAGTGATATAGGGGTTGATGCTTAGTTTGGTGAGTTTGTCAATAATTCCTGAGTGGGGAATGGTATCAAAGGCCTTGGTCAGATCAAAGTAGGCTGTATGAACTGCCTTGCCCTCTGTTGACTGACTCAAATAAGTCAACTAGGTTGAAGGCATGATCTACCTGTCACAAAACCAAATTGCATGGGATCTCAAGTTTGGAGATTCCCTATATCCTTGTTAATTAGGTCCATGATGATGTGCTCTATAGCCTTACACAGCAGACTCATCAGACTAATGGGGCAATAATTCCCAGGGTCTGTATTTTCTCCCACTTTATGGACAGGGATGACTGTAGCAGTCCTCCATTCGGTAGGGACAAAGCCTGAGGTGAGGCTGTGATTGAACAGGGCACACAGATGTGATGCCAGTTCACATTGTAGTCCATGTAGAACACATCCAGGGATATTGTTGGGTCCCATGGAAGCCGTATTCTTGGCCTGAGACAATTCAGCTTTAAGCTGTGCTGCAGTAATGCTGGGTGCCTGGCATTCCTCTGGTATTGTGATTGGTCCTTTAGGGGGTGGGGGGAGAGGGGTAAAGTTGGCACTGAATCTGTCAGCCAGTATGTTGGCAATATCTGTTGGCTCAGTATAAGAGGTACCATTGTGTAGTAATTCAGAGCAAACCTGGGTATTGCTGTGGAGATTTCTGATATAACTACAAAAGGCTTTGTGGTTGTTTTTAGTGTCTGACATAATTCTGCCTTCATAGCTGGCTTTAGAGGTTTTGATGAGGGATCACAACTTTTTGTTGAGGCTAATAAGGGAGTTTTTCCAGTCTTTGGACTTCACCTTTTTCTGAAAGAGTTTCTTCTTTCTGTTGTAGAATTTATTAATAGCAAGGGACCACCAGTTGGCTTCCTTTTTTTGGAGGAGAGCATCTTGGTTCTGTTGCATATGGCTAGTTCCATGCATTTATGTACGTGCTTGTACAGTACATTGGTGTATGATTCGGCAGTCATGCATCTATTTTCCATTGACATGGGTGCTGTGAAGTTAGCCACCTCTGTTTTTAGGAGCCCAAAGTTAGCTTTGGAGAAGTTTTTTATGATGGTTACCTTTGTGGGGTGTGTGGGTGAGATGTGGATTTTCATGGTGATTTATTTGTGGTCAGATCTAACCAGGGAGGAATTGACTATTGGTGTAGAGCAGTGGTTCCCAAACTTTTTTGATTCTCGGCTCCCTTGCTGAATCCAGGTTTTCCCAAGATGCCCCCCGTTGCACGCATAAAGTGCATATTTTATTTATTTATTTATTTGACATTTGTTTAATGAGGCTGCCCGACTGGACTAGGAGACCTGGGGAGAAAAGGTCAAAAGTACAATAAAAAGACAATTACCAAAACAAAGTGTACATTCTGCTTAACAGCATAACACTGATCTACTATGGTGGAGAGGTAAACAAACCTAATGGCAACCTTATTAACTTTAAGTTTATAAGAGCAATATTTAAAATATGTCCCTATTATTTGGCTCTGTCCAGCATACCTCTCAACTGTATAGATTTTTTCAGAACGTCCAGATTTTTGCTTCATATTTTTGGTCTTTTTCTCATAAAATTGTTGTTTTCTGGCGAATCACTGGCAGATCATTGAGGTTGAAGTCAGAAAGTAATGATAGATAGTTGAGTGTCATACTTCATACCCTTGAGAAAATTCATGCTAATACAAAACCAGCATTTCTATTAACTTTCTAAGTTTGTGAGAGCAGTACTTAAGTGTCCCTATTTTGTGTCTTTGTACCCCTACTATTTTTGGCTTTGTCCACATTTCTTGATCTAAGAGGATGAGAGGCATGTGTCCAGTGGTATGGCCCAGACTTACACAGACCTCATTGCTGCTGCTGCCAGGGATCACTCTCACTCTTCACTCTCTCCCCCCATCACACACACACACACACACACACACACACACACACACACACACACACACACACACACACACACACACACACATCGCTCTCACTCTTTTCCGATCTCTCACACAGTCGCAGTCACTTCCTCATTCATACTTGCATTACACATCACTCTCCCAATCACACCGTACCTCTCAACCTCTTAATAAATCTGGCCAAAACCTAAAATGATGGGGGGACAAAAAGGGACATATTTTAAATATTGCTCTTACAAACTTAGAGAGTTGATAGAATAATAGGTTTTGCATTAGCATGAATTCTCTAAAGGATGTGGAGTCTTAAACTCAAAACACACACAGCTACTTCCACATTCATACCTGCATTTATTCACATATACACACACACACAGCCACTTCCTCATTCATACCTGCATTCACTCATACATCGTTCTTACTCTCCTGATCTCACACACACACAGCCACTTCTTCTTTCATTCCTGCATTCACTCACACTCACCGCAAACTAATAAGCTTAGCTGCAAAATAAACCATGAACTGTTCGCGGTTTATTTTGCAGCTATGGTTATTAGTTTGTGATGCCCCTGTGAGGAAGCCACAGCTCCCCAGGGTGCCGTGGTGCACACTTTGGGAACCCCTGGTGCAGCACAATGGTCGCCCATGTTAGTAATAATCAGGTCAAGGATGTTGCTTCCTCTAGTGGGGGTAAGAATGAGCTGGTCCAGGGCATTAGAATTGATGAATTCCAGGAAGCGTTGGGTCAGTGTATTGATGCATGACTAGTTTTCCAGTTGATGGAGGGATAGTTGAAGTCACCTAGTATAAGAGTGTTGGGTTGGACCCTAATAGTTTCTACAGTACTTAGGAACATGGAATGAGAGTCTTGGCACAGTTGGGGATCTATAGCAGGCTATGACCTGAATTGCCATCTCACCCAATGTTAGTTGTACCTGAAGTATCTCAGATGCATTATGCTGAGCTACTAGTCTGGCGGTGTGCATATCGTTTATGAATATGGGGACACCACCACCTTTGGATCTTCAATCCATGTTCTGGGGCCAAAAGGTGTGGAATGAATTATTGCCTGGTAGTGCAGGGATGCTTTCTGCTGCTTTAAACCAGGTCCCCGTTACAGCACAAATGTCGATGTTCTCCATTTTCAGGAGTGCTTTGAGCAAGTGCATCTTGAAATTTAGACTTCTAGCATTGAGCAGCATAACCCTTAGATTGCATTTATTCATAGCTGTTACTGTGGTAATTTGGCCTTTGGAACATCACCTAAAAAAGGCACTATAGGGGTGTCAGGAGCCTTAGCCTGTATCCGGAAACCAGGGCTGACAGATGCAGGCAATCTCTGGAAAAGCATCGAGGTCAGTCATGTCATCCCAAGCAGACAGATACTGGAACTGCTACCATAATAGTTTTCAACTGTTGTTTATTATTAATTGGTATAAATGTTTTTTTTTTTTTAGTTTAGCAGACCCCTGAAATAAATAATCAAACATATTTATTTATTATGGACACAATAGTACTAGATTTCTACCACAAGCTATGGGCTCAATATCAGACAAGTGAGTTTAAACTTAAATTTATTTATTTCACATTTGTTTACTGGGAAAGTCCAACAGGGTCAGTGCCCATTCTCAATGGAGGCCTGGGGATAAAAGCTCCAGAGACAATTAACTTATTACATTAGCTTATTACAGAGCAACAATGAACGTTTTCACATACAAGAAAGAATGTACAATAATGGATAAAACATAACTTTTGCATATATTAGATGAAACATCCTTGCACATTAATTACAGAAATATTTGCAATACATGTGCAGCAGAGGAAATTTTAAGCTCTCATTGAAGTGGATATGTAACTTAGTAGTGTGTGTGTGTGTGTGTGTGTGTGTGTGTGTGTGTGTGTGTGTGTGTGTGTGTGTGTGTGTTGGTGTGTGCGTGTGTGTAACTTTAAACTTAGTGTGGCAGATAATGCAGAGGATTACATTTCTGCATTGTTAATGAGGTTCCTCTTGTAGTCAAAGGAATAATGTCTGACTTGCTCCATGTCCACTTGCCTCCTGTATGACTCTAAGCAAGTCATTTGACCAGTATGTGCTCCCAAGACAGCCCTGAAAAGGAGTACTTGTGTGCAATGGGCTTACCTGGTTAGCAGATTTATAAAATGAAGGGAAAATAAACCTCTGCATGTGGAGGACACAATCTTTTGTGTGTCTAGAAGGAAAACTGCTTAAAGCATGCATAAAACATGTGACACATTCTACATGAACTGTATGCCCCTCATGCAGTGCATGTAAGGTGAACCCTGCATAAAAATGCAATCATGCACACACACCTGGTGCATCAAATCATACCATTCTTTGTTTATACAATTATAGCAATAATATAAAGCATATCTGTAACAATAATACATATTACAGAGGATTATGATTATATCTCTGTAGCCATATTATTATATGTTCAAGACATGGATGCCATGAAATTTCACTCTTGAGGTGAATCTTGGCATCCAAATTAAGAACACATAATAATAGTTATTACTAAAGATCTTATCATAATTCTTTGTAGAGCATGTTTTGAAGAAAAAAGTGCTTTGCTGGCTTTCAAAGTCATAAAGCACTTAGCGAGGGCTGTCAAACAGACAACAACAAATGTCTTACATCAGGACAAGATTTTGAAACAAAGTCAAGGACAGATGACTGGCATAGACACTATGCAGAAATGAAGATATTTCAAATTCTGCCACTGCCATTTGCTGGTCAGCAAAGTTAAGTCATAGTGCCTTATGTGAGACCTGATCTTAACAATCTGATATTAATAGTGCATAAGGGAGAGCTTAACAATTGTTAAAATTGGGTCTTGCATTATAGAAGCACTTAGTTTGTCTTTACTGGAGTGTAATCACATTACTCCATCTACTACAACTAAACTACTACATATTACAGCTCAGCATGTCTTACTGAAGATTGCCTAAGATATCTTTGTATTGTTTGCTGTTTTTCATAACATTTTCCATGTTGCCTTCAGGAGTATGCCAGAACAGTGAGTAGTACAACAGAATGCCAAAATTCAAACTGCAAAGATCCCAGAAAGGTATTAAATAAGGGAGCCCATGTGGTAGGAAAAGGGTTAAACTATATGTGTAAGGGTTATACATGTGGTAGGCGAGAGCTGATCAACAAAACAATGAAACAGAACTGTGATTTTTTTTTTTATCATTACATAAAGCTGTATAAAATCTATTTGTATAATTGTGCAATAAAAACAGAAAAAATATGTTCTCTACCTTATTACTATTGAAGGCTTTCTGCCTGGTTTTGAATCTTTTCACAGTCAAAGGATCAATCTCTAATCATAATAGAAGATACAGGAATGTGCACCTCCCAGCTAGATGTAGAAAAATCAGTGAGATGCACTGGTTAAATACACCTGGGCTGTGGCAGCAAATTGTCTATTGTTATTATTCTACTACCCCAGTAAACCTAAATAATAAAAAAATCAATACACATTGTAGTTTGGGGTAAAACATTTAGGTGATAAATTTAACAATAATGCAGTATTTAGTAACTGGTGCTTTCAAATTTAAAGGTGAAACTTGCTGTAGAAAATTCAGAAATGGATAGCAGGTATCAACAAGCCATTGTTGGTGGGATTACATCCAATTCATTGTTAAATAAAGTACTAAATTCCAAAAAAAAAAAAAAAGATAGAAAGGAAAGAAGCAAAATTTTATTGAGACATATTTAGATGTTAGTATTTTCCTGTGAAACTTGAGGGCTAGGATTTTGAGTATGATATGTTCAGGGCATGAAATAAAAGTTATAGTGAAAATGCCAAAATAACTAGGCTGGAATTGATACTGATGCATTTCATGATAACACGTGGTTTGTGCTGCACAGAGAACATATTGCAGTGCAAAATAGACATGGGGGGAATTCAATAAAGCCTACACGGTGTGATTTTCTGTGTAGGCAGTGTGGCACAGTGCTAACATGGAATCCAGCAGCCATGCAATCCCAGAAACAGAGCAGAGGGGCATGCACAAGCATGCAGAATGGAAGTATCCGTGGCATGCAAAGCATCTCATAAGCAGTTAAATTGCATACAAATTAGTGTGTTTTGTGATCCAGCAAAGAGATAAGTATCCGTGCAGGACCTGTGTTGGTGTTAGAAGTGTACATGGAAAAATTCCATTTACAGAAATGTAAATCTCGAACAGTAGCTGGAAAAGGCCTATTAAAACATCAGAATTGTCATTGTAGGCAAAACTGTGCCTTGTAAGTCCAAAAACTAATGCAAAATAATATTAAATAATATTTTTTAATACCCATATTAGGTTTGTGCTGCAGGCAGCAAGGAGCAAACATGCTGTTATGAAAAAAAAATTAAAATGTTTAAAAACTAAAAATGAGACATAAGTGAGAATAATGCATTATAGGGCCCCACATGCAGTATGTACAATGGTAGATTTCAATGGTTGCTAAGGAGGCAGACCCTGGAATAATGAAGTATCCAGGTTATGTGAAATGATCTGTATGCAAATGAACTGGGGTTACTGAATAGGAAAAATGGGCTACTGTGTCCACAGATAAAACCCATGTAGCGCCAGAACCTTGTTGGTATCCACAGAACAGCTACCTGTCATGAAAAGGGGGTGTGTCACTATATGTTTAAGCAGATTGGATCTCAGCGGTGCCCGTTCGCACGCCAAGCTGCTCAGCTAAACAGGGATGTGTGTTTAAAGCTGCTAAACATTGCTAAGCTGTGGGGTGTGTGTTTTATCTGGTTTAAACTATACTGAGTTTGCCCATGCATGGGAGTGTGTCCGGACTGCTGAGCACTGTTTACACCAGCACCACTGGTTTGTGCTCCGCACTGCAGTGCTAAGCAGGAAAAGCATTTTAAAAAAAAGGAAATAGCCTGGGAAAGCCAATCATGTATAAAGTGCTGATAAGCCCTGTTCCACTGATACTGGGCCATTCAAACCCCCAGTGATATATCTGGCAGATAGAATGTATCTTAGTTAGCCAATCACACAGGCTGCATCTGCAGCACACCACTATAAAGTATGCATACACCCTACAATCTGATTTTTCCCCATACTCTGCACCATTGGAGTACAGACTTGGGAATTTTAAATGACAGAATGTTAGGGGATGCTGCTCCTCTGTGACATCTGTATGTGCTAAAGGCTGACGGCAGTGCTAATGCTGCTGTTGACAATAGGTCTAGACTGAGCAGGAGAAGAGTGTTTAGGCCCAGGTAACCTTCCAGGAGCTACATGAGCTGGAGATTGTAGAGTGCTACAGGGTTGACATGGACATATTACAAGAACTGACTGAGCTTTGCCACCCTCAACTCAGACCCAGAGCCAACAGAGGGGAACACATCCCAGTGGAACCAAAGGTATGTGTAACCCTTAGAATACTAGCTACAAGTACTTTTCAAAGACCAGCTGGGGACATGATGGGGGTCTTACAAGCATCTGCATCCACAGTACTCCACCAGTTCCTGGCTGTCATGCAAACACATGCCAGTGAGCACATTTATTTACCTATTTCCCCTGAGGAGAAAGCCAGCAGTATGTGTCTCTTCCACCATGTACCACACTACCCTGAGGTACTCGGTGCCATAGACTGCACTCCTGTCCACATCAAAGCACTGCCTTGTGAGGAGGGTAGAGTCTACGTCAACCACAAGGGCTATCACTCCATCAACTGCCAGGTCATGTGCAATGCCCAGAACATAATCATGAGTGTGTGTGCTGGTAGCCCTGGTAGTCATCACGACTCCCATATCTGGCACACATCATAGCTGTACCAGATGTTTGCCAGTGGGACATCCCATACAGCCATCAACTGGGGGATGCTGGCTACGCACTGGAATTGTCGATGATGACACCCATCAGAAATGCACAAACACCTACCAAAGTACACCATAATGAGGCACATACATGAACTAGGAATATCATAGAGCATGTGTTTGGGCTGTTCAAGTCATGGTTCCACTGCCTCAATATATCTGGTGGAGCTCTGCAGTATTCTCCAGCCACATGTGCACAGTTTTTCACAGTATGTGCCATGCTACACAATATGATTCTGTGGAAACAGCTGCAGCAGGATCGTCACAGGGAAGGGACACACAACCCCCCCACCAGTGCCAGGGTCCACGCAGCCACACCAACAGGAGGATGTGGAGGAGGAACCTCCTGAGCCTGGCCCTGTAGGCAGAAGTAGACATGCCCAGTATGCCCTGGCCTTGGCAAAGAGGGAATGCATAGCACATGCACTGACAACCTAGTGTCCTAGGGACTGACATCTCACTCCGACTCATATACATAGTAAAAAGGATGCCAGCCACACCACACAACCTGTACCTTACCATGTATTGGCTGTATACTGCATGCATCAGACAGAGTCAGCCCTGAAGCACTGTTATCTCAACTGCTGAATTCACATGGTAAGTCACTCTTCTTCACAACAAATGTATGGGGTACTAGACCATGGTAGCATATGCATGGGCCTGCTGCATGTATGCAAGGGAATAGACTGGGCTACTGGGATACCTGCAGAGAACTTACAGGTATGTGAGACAACAGGAACCTTCTGTCCAATGCTGGCTGCCCCATATTATGCAGTAGGCCACAAGGGAGCAAAACCCACTGCAGTATGTGAGGGAAATGACAAACAGCTGGGTCATAGAACAGCGGCTGTCAATGCTAGAGTCCCTTACCCCAACACAACCATGTTCCCATAAAACTGCAGTAGCAGTATGTTTGCAAGGTTATAGCAGCCGACCACACAATCCCAGGGCTGTCACAAACAACCTGGTGACATGTTCAATTTCCTCAATATGCAAGGGTCAAATTGTACATCTGTCTGATGTTGATAGTGTCAGGAAATAAACGTTGCTGTCTGGTGGATGGTGTGGATCAGTGGGTTAAGTACATTAGCATGGTTGATGGTGTTTATGGTTTGAAGCTGGCTGCAGCTACAATTTTTCATGTGAGGTACTCATATGGTAGGAGTCCCACAGACTGTCAATATGTCACTGTTTGTTACTGCAAGAAATCTTGACAAAGCCAGAGACAAGGGAGAAACAGGAAGCCACAGCTATGGACATTACACAGCTCTGTGTCACCTAAAAGGTGGCTAGTATAACAGCAGGTTGTAACAAGTTAGAGTAGCAGCAGGATGCAAAGACCATCACGTAACTGTGTTAGTATCTATAACAAGTCATAGGGCTCCATGTAGTAGTATATTAACAAACATACACAACTGTCTGAGGAGCAGAGCAGAATTATGGGCAGAATGCAGGACATCCTGCTAAACATGAACCATCAGAGGTGCGAAACATGAACCGTCAGAGGTGCGAAGTCAGTGTGTGGTGTTACATCATGTACCCCAGTCACAGCAAATCTACAAATACTTAGAGCAGGAATTATGGACAAAACAATATACAGGAGTGGTACAAAGGCCCACATATAAGCAAAAGGATTAACTAGTGACCAGATGAGTGTAAAAAGTGTAGAGAATAACAGGTCATGGAGTAGCCTGGGTTACCTGCTGTCTATGGAGTCAGTACCTCAAATGTCTCTCATCAGTTCCTAATGTCAGTCTATGATGATTTCCCAGTGATGTACCAGAAAATAACAATGCCTTGTAAAACATACCAGAGATATGATGCAAAACCCTGTACAGTCTATTGCATCTGAATATATCCTCAGTATGACTCTGATATTATGTGCAGCTCACAGCAGGGGAATTCCTTGGACATAATACCAGGGAGATGCTGGACTGTTGAATCAGGTGCGGCAGCCAATTGGTTTTGGCACACAAAATCCCAGACTGGAGTACAGATAGTTCTGGCCTGGAGTCACCTTGGAAGTACTGACGGTCATACTGGGCATGCTCCTACACTTAGTAATTTTGACCCATGTCTGATGTCTCATCTGCCTAAAGAACTGAGATGTGTACTATATCTTTGTGCATACAGACAGCTATGCATATGTATCTGTCTCTCCCTATCAGACATAACTACCCTTATTATTCAGTATGTGGCACATTTTTATATATAAATATATGCATCTTGAGTGATGTAGTGCTGCAGCCAGTTGTACACCAAATGTAACCAGTGGTGAGTGCAACTAGTACTGTGAGCTTAGGTAGGTAGAGGTTCTAATCTGACATCAGCTGACTTTTGTGTGTTTGTGTGTGTCTGTGTGTGTGTGTGTGTGTGTGTGTGTGTGTGTGTGTGTGTGTGTGTGTGTGTGTGTGTGTGTGTGTGTGTGTGTGTGTGTGTGTGTGTGTGTGTGTGTGTGTGTGTGTGTGTGCGTGTGTGCATGTGTGTGTGTAAGTAGATATGTCCTATGTCCATCAGACCTATGTTTGTGCAATGGTCAATCATTTTATGGCCCTGTGACTAGCGTGTTCCACAGCAGTGGCTTCCCTGTCAATAGCTGCTGATGTCATCTACCTTAACAGCACTGACATACACTCTTGAAACATATCAGCTTTGTGGTGCATGCAATAAGTATGCACTGCTATAGTGTATATTATTAGATAAGTAGGGGTTATAATCTCAGAAAGGGCAACACTGTGTGTGTGTGTGTGTGTGTGTGTGTGTGTGTGTGTGTGTGTGTGTGTGTGTGTGTGTGTGTGTGTGTGTGTGTGTGTGTGTGTGTGTGTGTGTGTGTGTGTATAAATGTGTCTCCTTACAGCAGTATGCCTATCTGGCTGCAATGCGTATACATTTTAAGACCCTGTGCCTACCTGTCAACCCCCTCATTAGCCTCCTTTACAGGACCTGCTAATGTCATCCACTTTAACAGCACTGATAGACACTCTCAGAACACATAACCTCTGTGGCACATGTGATAAGCCCTAAGTGCTATAGTATATACTACTAAAAAGGTAGGGGTTCTAACCCCAGAAAGGGCAACTCCGTGTGCGCGTAAATATATCACCTTGCAGCAGAATGTCTGTCTTGCCTATCTGTGTGCAATGGTTATACATTTTTAGCCATGTCAACCCCTCCGATTGGCCTCTTTTAAAGGGCCTGCTGATGTCAACTACCTTAACAGCACTGACAGACACTCTTCGAACATATAAACTCGGTGGTGCATGCGACAAGTAGTTAGTGCTGTAGTATATACTATTAGGTAGGTAGGGGTTCTAATCTCAGAAAGGTCAACTCTTTGTGTGCATAAATATATACCCTTACAGCAGTGTGCCTGTCTCACCTATCTGTGTCCAATTGTTATGCATCAAGGCCATGTGACTAGCTTCAGGCCCTAAATAGCCCACATGTATGTAGGCATACATGATATCTGCCATCACCTATATTTGTAGGTACAGAACACCCAGGTGACACATATCAAGGGTAGCATGCCTTGCCAAGGGGTATGCATGGAGGATTAAGCTATCTGCCCCATTGTCCCTGACACACTGTTCTACACATATGCACCTAGGTAACCATCCACAAATACAGCTGTACCATGCTTATTTCATATTTCTGCTTTGCTATCATGCCATCCTCAGGCGCTATATTGCCATCAAGTCTCTGCAGCATAGCTGTGAAGACCCCTGACACAGAAACATACAAAGGTCTGAGAGACACCTGTCAGTCTGCAACACTATGCCAATGTAACATCATGCAACAAATGTACAAACACTTTGATGTGTACTCATGATGTATGCCAGCATACAGCACCTATGATGACATAACACTACTGCACTACAAAATGTCATGTAATGTACTATAGTCACCCTATGCATCAGACGCGTATTTGCATGCCCCTGTATCGATGGTATGGATGGCAGGGATGTGGCACAGATATGATCACATGAACAGGATGTGGTGTGGTGGTGACAGAGGCCTAGGATGTGCCAAACAGTAGACATTGTGTGTTTTAGTCAGGAAGGGTTGTTGGTCAGCTGGGCCATGAAGGGGTGCCATGTGTGTCTGTTGGTGACCTGCATGCAAGAGTGATGTTTGAGTGTGTGTGCGTACACAGTCAAGCCATGTGCTAGCCCTACATGAGGGTATGTTGGACAACATTGGACCATACATGGTCCAATGTTGCCCAACATACAACATTGGACCATACATGGCAGGATGGACAGTTCACCATCTCTGGCCATGAACACTGGAACTGGTTCTGCCAGGAGTGGCACTGGCAACACCATGCCCAGAGTCAGATGTGGTACTAATCATTGACAGTGACTTGTGCCTGCTGTGCCCATGTCCTTCACAGGACTGCCCAGGACCACATGCCCATGACCTGCCACATCATGGTGTGGACAGCACCATCCCTTCTGTAGTGCTGGAGGCACTGCCACTATGGGAGCATGAGTGTGCACAGCCAGGTGGACTCTCAACGGATGTTGTTGCTGACCTACGGCCACATGTCCGATGCTCTACTCCCACCACATGCTCTAGCACAGACAATGTGTGGTCAAGAGCTGACAAGGTCTCAGCCCACTGTCTGGTCATTACATCAGTGAAATTATGCATACTGTCACTAATGTGGTAGAGGGAGTCACGGATGTCAGACAGTGATGCATCCCTGATCCTGAGCATCCATCTGATATTGCATTTGGAATGTGCCTGTGCCTCTATGATGGACCGAAACATGCATTGAGTCACTCATGATGTGATGCCTGTGATAGGTGGTGGATGGAGACCAGTCCTTCTATGAGCATCCCCTGTCAATCTGCCTGTGTGGGAC
The DNA here is from genome assembly GCF_019279795.1 of Protopterus annectens. Taxonomy (NCBI): domain Eukaryota; kingdom Metazoa; phylum Chordata; order Ceratodontiformes; family Protopteridae; genus Protopterus; species Protopterus annectens. The sequence goes on along the minus strand of NC_056725.1, from coordinate 252,387,968 downwards.
CTCACCAGTCTCTTGCTATTGCTAGTGTCTACACTCACTGATGCCATAGTTGTCACACTCTCGATACCACCACACTCTGTCCGATATCTATGACTGCAGGGGACTGGGTATGTGTGGGCATACTGACTGTGTGTGAGGAGAATAGAGGAGGAAGTTGGATGTCAACCCATGGGAAAGATTCAGCCCCCAACAACCCCACCTGTGCCTCACCATGGCCACCATCATCATCAGGGTCTGATGAGACACTGACATCAGGTTGTGAGGGGGACACACTCTTACCCCCATAGTCACCTGTGAGGAGGAAGACAACATAAGTACATTAATACCTGCACTATTATATCTGGTGATCTACACACACACACACACACACACACACACACACACACACACACACACACACACACACACACACACACACACACACACACATATATATACAGGTGAGGTGCCACAACTGCATTACACATACCACATTGTAATTCTGATCCCATGCACAACACACAAGCAGACTACAACATACACAGACAAGACAGGCCTTTTATAAAATGCACTGCAGCTATGTCTGATTAATGTTGCCACTACTATATACCTGTGAGATAAGTGATATCTCAGTGTATGTGATAGACCTACACCTAAAACACAGTGCACCTGTCTTGAGCATACTATTGTCCCCTGTATAGCAGACTGCATTCACTTTCATGAAACTAAGTAAAAATATGTTACAGCTCCAGCAAACATACTACTGTGATTACCGATTCAATGAACTTCAATTAATCCCTCCAAAACTGAACATACAAGTATTGTACTCTGGCTAAGCATATCAGTTGTGTCTACAACCAAATGGCAACCTTTAACATTCTTAGGGTATATATGATCCATACAAAAACAGTTTCACACTCACCGGCTAGAAGATGTTGGACTCTGGCCACACCTGACGTACCTATGGAAATGTGAGGAGCGGTATTGTCAGCAAAAACAAATTTGGCATTGTTACAGGATAGTATGTGCGTATATCAACATGTACAGTAGGAACTGTAATACTCCCCACATTGCTGACATTCTGAATATGTGGGCACAAGTGTGTATTACAAACAACCCACCCTAAATGCAGTTTTACCTGACATCCGTGTACTGGTATGCAGAGGCTGCCACAATGACTGATACAGTATTACAGTGATGAACACAAGAGGCTTACTGGGATGCTCCTCTGCTGTGGAAGCTTTTCGCCCACCTCCACAACATATGTGGCAATGGATGCTTGGGAGCTGGTGGTAGGTCCTAGATTCACCAGGAAGTCCTCTGTGGCTACGAGTGGTTGTTTTGCTGGAGGATCTCCACTGGTGGCAGCACAGTCTCTGGCCACAACAGTGGATCTTTGCCGTGCAGCATTTATTATATCCATCTCCCAGTGTTGGAACTGCTCATAGCTTCTTTCCTTTATTGCTCCTTGGTTTACTGCTGCGATGAGGTCAGCCCATAGTGCAGCACATTGCTCATGAGTCTACCGACTCCTGGACAGCAGTATGTTATGATGTATTCTAAGACCATCCAGGATCACATCATTTTCCGCAGCTGAAAACAGCAAGTGCCTCTGTCTATACATCCTTTATAAAAGACAAGAAGATGGGAACACATCACAGGACCAAATACACTGCTTTCCACTATGTACACAGCCTGCACATCCAAATTGGCCTGCACTATCCTCCGCTAACTTCCACAGCATACTCCACCATCTATCAACGCAGTATTTATGTGGTAATCAGTAACATAGTGGCAATACTGGTTATGTCCCTGTGTGCCGTGATGGACTGTGTTGTATGTCTCCAATCCCATCAATGCCATCTATTGTGGTGTGTCCCCATGGGCAATGTCCCTGTACCAAGTCATACAGCCACTGTCCGACAAATAGGTGAGCGTTACTACAAGTATATGGGGACAGTCCAGCAACAACTGTGTGATGCAATGACAGACATCACTGCAAATGTGCTGTAGGGTATCTCCCCTGTAGGTGTCCAACTTCTGCAGTACACAAATGTTTGTGGAATGTGCACGTGTCCCTGATATATGTGGACCCTTTGCCAGAAACATGTGGATGTCTGGAAAATGGTTGGACAATACTTAATGGTTGATCTCAGACTGTGGGGAATCTGGCTCTCACACACCAAAGCCCTCAGAAAACAGTTATGCTACAGTAATATCTGTAACTGTATTCATTCCCTTACTTTGTATGGTCAATATGTACACTCTGTCACTGAGCTCGAGCCTGTGTCCCCCCACTACTACTGGCGATGACCTGAAATCCTGCTGTAGGGGATCACCAGATATGCTAGCATAGCTCTTAAGCAATGAGATACAAATGTCAACTAAACAGTACCTAGCCAGAGTACATCAGGGACAGCCAGGGACACTTGTACAATGTTTGAACTAGCCCTGTATTCACGGACTGAGAAGATCTGAATGACAGTACATCATGTGATATGCCGGCTATGTCCTCCATTACGTACTGTCACTATTGTCTAACAGACAATCCAGTAGCATTCATACAGATGCCGACCATTGTAGGTGAGACTGAGAGGACCAGAGCTGTTATCTTTGTGACAGCAGGCAGAGTTGAAAAGCATGCCCGTAGGTGCTGGACAGCAGACTATCATCTTCCCAGAGATGTACTATAGGCCTAATGTTGTAATCTCTATTCCCCATAACTACATCCTCCCATCTGCATCCCATTAAATGGGGACTTCTGTTACATACCTGGTAGAGTGCTGTACTCCTTTTTGTGCAGAAATCCTGAAGAAAATTGCTTCTGAAATCACAGTCTGTCTTGGTAAAGCAAATCACAGACTTGTTTATTATAGGCAGCTGCTTACCTTTTGCAGGTAATGCTCATTAACAGGTGATTGCCTGTGCACCGATAAATGGCTCAGACTTGCTAACTGCATCCAGAACAGCTGGGTTGCACTTTCATTAGTCAACACCATGGCACAACAGTGCTATATTTAAGGTCTTCATGTAGGCCTTGGCCCCTTTCCTAGTCTGTGAGATGGACATTATCAAGGTGTGGAGACTACAGCATTGCAGATGGTAGGTAAAATACTGTCCACTGTTGGGATTTATATGGTATGTCCACAATTTTGCATGCTACATTCTGATTTTGTAAAATGACTGTCTGATTATGTGGCAGTTTATTGGTAAGTAATGTGGGTTGAGGTTAGAAAGGGGGAAGGCAGATGAGAGTATCATACACCATATGCATCAGAACATGCATGCTGCTGCAGTAGCAGCTGGTCTATCAGCTGTGCATGTTTCTAGGGGAAGACTGACACATGTCCCTGTCACTTCACCTTTGAACCCCCACCCCTTTATGTATGGGTATTGTGTGGATCCCTTATTCTAGGGGGTTAAGAGGTATGGTAAGTTTGTAGCAGGTAGCTGAACATACTGCTGCATATGTTGCAGGCTGCAGTTGCTGCATTTTGTCCAGGGGTCATAGTGGGGAGTGTGAACACATTGGAGGACAGCAAGCTGTATATGTCAGTGAGGGAGCTGTGTCAGCTCTGTTGTTACAGCAGAGCCAGGGTGAGGGTAACCATAGCAGTCCAGGTGAGGCATGTGCTTAAGTTACATATGTTATGTAATAGTGCCATTCAGAAAGTGTTAGGTGACATTTAGGAAGCTATACATATTTGTGCAGTGTGTCCCTACCTACAGGCCTTTGATGTGCTAATATGGGTAGCAGTGAATGCAGTAGCAGCAACCTGTTCTGCTTAAAATTGTAGAAATCAGTCATTATTTGTTATTTTCACAAGCATGTCATTAAAGTTCAACACACTGGATTTGAACCCAGGACTGTGGGTGGCAAAATGTACAGCATGCTAGGAATTTAAAAACTGAACTACTGAATCATTAGCACATAAGGTGTATTTGCAAGATATATGTGCATGCATATGGTCTGTTACACAGGATTCGGATAAGCATGTGTGTTCGGATGGGTATGACATGTAACACTGAACTATGTCATGATTTTCTAACTTCCTGACTTGCCAGGACTTCAGCACACAGAATAGGTTTTGTGAAAACTGTGCCAAAAGTAGGTGGCACAACTATGGACATTCTGCAACAGTCTGTGCTGTTAACAGCTAAACCTGCTATCCCAGGCCTCACATACATCCATCATTATTTATTTGGCTGTGTACTAGTTTGGTGTCTGCATCACAGTGTCAAGTACACTGTCAATTTTCACATGATATGTACAAGCAGTGTGTCTTGGCAATCAGAATATGTTTATGGAAAGGCCTGAGGCCTAGTAGGCTAATGCACTATACTGTCAGGGTCCTCGGTTTGAGACTTGGTGGGGGTGATTTTTTTGCAGAAGCCTAATAGTGTCAGAAACAGAAGGTGATTAAGGCAGCTTTAAGCAGGTAAGCAGGTTTGCAAGGTGCACCTCTTAGCTCTGCTTATACTCGCTCTAATTTAAAAAAAAAATAGGGGTGATATGAAAGTGGTGAAATAGGGGCAAGCAGGGGAAAAACATACTGAAAGACAGATAGGAATGTGCAGGATGGGTGTAGGAAAGGATCATAGCTCTCCATTTTTTGTACAGCAACAGCTGTTGTAGAGAATTTGGAGCCTCACACTCCAGAGAGATGGGTGAGGGCAGCATAACTGTGTGCATTAATTATTGTAATAACTGATTGTGTTCAGAGGATGTGGGGGTGCAATAGAGAGCTATGTATGAGGCAATATATTTTTTTGTGGGACAGATGCCCTGTTTTTTAAGGAGGGAGTGTATTGTTTGGGAAGGGATATAGGTACATGTGCAGAGGTAAATTGGGTAGGAGAGGTTGCATTTGCAAACAGACAAGACAGCATAAAGGGATGGTGTGTGACACATGAGGTGGTAAACACCTTGGACGGGGAGGGTGTTGTGGAATCAGAGAGCCATGTGCCCTCAGACAGCAGCAGTGATACTGAGCTCCCTACCCATGGACAGTCAACACTGCTCCTTGACTGCACCAAAGGTGGCTGGCTGTGCTTGGTGCTGTGGGCTGGGCCAACTTGCTTCTCCAGGTTCGTGAGTTTGCCCTCAGTCCAGCACAGGTGTCCCTCATAGCCACAATACATGACCCTGCACACCATCACTGGTAGCTGTTCTCAAGTGAAAAAGCCCCCTTCATGCCCATCCCTGGTAGGGATGGGCCCCATCTCTGAGGTGGTTCCACCTGTAGGTGGAGCAGAGCCAATGGAGGGACATCACCAGCATAGCCAGTTGAGGTAGGGTAGGCAGATCGCTAGGAATTGCCCTACTCGGTCGAGCTATGGTATTGAGGTGTTTCAAAGTATATAGGTTAGTAATGAACAGAACATTTAGTTAGTTATAACAGCATGCCAGAACTTTGCAAATAACCCGGTAACATAACATTCCGTACCATATGGAACACAACAATAAGTGAGATAACAGTCAGTATAGTAACAGCATGCCAGTAACAGTTACAGCATAAGGCCAACAACAAAGGTAATTCAACAAGGTATGTTAGTATGCAACCATTGTAATACATAGCAATAGTAAAACACAAGGCCCAACATAAAGTTTTGAGAACACGATATGTTAATAGTGCACCAAAACCGATGTATAGCAATAATAAATTAAGAGACAGATAAGAGGTGGGGGAAGAGAGAAATAAAGTCCATTAATACCAGTGTAGGCTATATTATTTGCAACAGTACTCTTATATACTCTACAAGTCTGTCCTTACTTTATGTATACAAATGCCCTATAGCTTCTGTAGCATGTACAGACCTCTCACGCTATCTGCATGGGACAGTATGGGCCAAGCTGTAACACCTATAGGTATACAACTACAGGGCACTATTACATGTCAGGAGGACATATATGACTACCAGGGTGTACTATGGACTGTTATAGCATGACTGTGCTATTGACATAAATCATGTTGATGATAGATCTGTGACCAAGGGATTAGACAACAGTAATCACAGTCCATGTTAGCATGACACTTGAGAGACATGCATCATGCACAATAAAGAGAGTTTATGACTATCATGCCATCCTTGGCAGGCATGGGGTTAGACTATCAGCAGACATTCACAGACTCACCAGGCATACAGCAATTCCAAGTTGATGCATTTTATTTATTGAATTAACTTTTATTAGTATTCTACTTGTTTTCTTTATTTTCTGATGTGTTATCACATTGCTGAGCAATGCTGTTAACACTATGGTACATCTGAACACACAAATTATTAACCCATTCTAATGGCTACTACAGCCATTTATTTACCTGTAATTCCTGTGGAGAGAACATCTGTTAACAATACACAACTGATTCAATAATATTTAGTAGTACTTGTCACTGGATTCGAACCCTGGTCTGTGTGTGACAAAATGTACAATTCACTATCATTTATCAAACTGAGCTACTGAACCACTGCTACATTTTGGTTGAGTGATATGTGCCTAGAGCTCACCTGGTAACAAAATATGACTGGGTAGTAGAAGTAGAGTGCTATAAGACTGTAGTGACACCTGAACATACATGCATGAGTTTCACTCATGACAGAGCTAGTAGGTGAACTGTGCATTAATACATGGAATGCAGGTGTAGAGAATATTCCCCTAGCGGGTGGGAATATCTGTGATGCATACAAGCCATATCAGAGTGCTGGTTGGCTACCTGACCCATATACAGTTGCAGATGGTATATTTGCAATCTACAGCTATTACAGTTTCATACTTGCCTGCAGCAGCGTACCTAAAAGCAGAAATGCATATAGCTGAAATGCAATGGTTAACACAAGACAATCCTGATATACACAGTATACCTTGGGCATTCACATCATTGTTTCAGATCATAGTGCAGGACAAATATAATAATGCATTATATATTTTAGTACAGCTCCAAATCTACAGTTTAGCAGAACGGTCTTTATTAGCTAACCTTCAGTCACTTAGTTGTATTGTTTGTGTTTTTAGTTCACAGCAGGTATAATACTCAATTTCGTGAACAACAGCCCAAAATGCACATATATTGCAAAACACAGCTTTATTAGGGGTGACTTCATGCAGTGAGTGGTATAATTTTTTTCAGTATTTATTGCAGAACAGTTTATAATGCAGGTGTTGCAATACAGCTGTAACTCCACAAATAATGCAGTGGAATCTTTATTTCCTTAACACTTTTAAGTTTTCATGCTTTCATCTTTATTGAACTATATCTGGCATGACTCACTGATTGCAGTCCAGCTCTATGACCACATTCCTTGCAGTACAATAAAAACTGTATATACCTAATGGCAGTTAATACATTACTCCTTCTTGCTTAGATGACTATAGATTGCAAAACACATATGTACTCACCACAATCACAGAGCAACCTGGCCAGGCAAACTGCATGGGCCTGTAGGTTGCAAGCTCTCTCATCTGCAGCTTTAGGGAGAGAAACACACCATTATGCGTACCTGTCTATCACACATTCAGATTAGGTATTGGTAAAACAATGCAAACAGTACTTACAAACTTGTGGGGCATTCCCATCCTGAGCATCTTGGTCCCAGGTGGCCAAGGGATTCCCCTTATGATGCTTCAGGTCATAATAATGATGATGTACTTGGTCAACTGTGTAGGGGATACCAGTTGCACTGGTGAGATCGCATCCCAGCCAGTCCCAGGCCTCTGACTTGTACTCTGACCCCTGGCACTTGCCGTGCAGCAGCTGGGCATCTTGGTATTTAACGATGAGTCCAGCCATGACCATGGACTCCACAATGCCCCAACTCTGCGCCTGGAAGCACATACCCTCTCCAACACCTGCCATAATTCCTGCCAAGTTTAAACTCCAACTGGTTCTGCTGTATTCCCACCTGTTGCACTTAAATAAGACTGTTTTCCTGCCCTTTACCACTAATTGGGCAATTTTTAAAAATGTGGCGCTTCGCTTAGCACCCTGCAAACTCACTTGGACTACATGAAAAGAGACATTGACTACACTGGACTACATGAAAAGAGACATTGAGGAGCTCTCTGATTATGTAGCCCAGGCAGGTATGACCCTGACCTTGAGCAGTATCCTACCTTCACCTAGAATGATCCCACAATACAGTGATAAGATGATCAGCTTTAATAATTGGCTTAAATTCTGGTGTCATTCAAAGGGGATCCAATGTCTGTCTGCCTGGGATGACATGCTGGACAAGCCACGCTGCTTCGCAAGGGATGGCTTGCACCTGTCACCCCTAGGCTTCCGGATATTGGCAAAGGCTCTTGCCACCCCATAGTGGCATTTTTAGGCAAGGCTCAAATTCAAAACCTACCAGCCTAGAACACAAAAAGTAAAAACTAAAGGTAATGCTGCTCAGTGCCAGAAGTCTCAATCTCAAGATGCACGACTCGAGGCCCTTCTCAGTATGGAGAACATCGATGTCTGTGCTGTGACAGAAACCTGGTTCAAGGCTCCTGAGAGCACCCAGCACTAGCAGGTTTCACCTCATATCATGCTCCGCTCCAAAATCCGGACAACACCAAGAAAGGAGGGGGTGTCCATATTCATAAAGGACACCCACACCTCAAGGTTGGTGGCAACGCACGATGCATCGGAGACCATCCAGGTGCAATTAACCATAGGCAAGACTGCTCTGCAATTTGTAGCATGTTACAGGCCACCCTCTCAAACTCAGGAACCTCACATGGCCTTCCTGAAAACAATGGAGGGATAAATGTATCTCCAAACACCATCATACTAGGTGACTTCAACTACCCTAATATAGACTGGGAACACTACTCAAGCCCAAACACTCTAGACCAAAGGTTCCTGGAGTTCATAAACTCAAATGCCATGGAACAACTAGTCACCATCCCCACAAGAGGAGAAACATACTTGATCTCATCATCACGAACATGGGATCACAATGTTCAACACCGAAGTATACCCCTCACTGGTGAGATCAGATCATAAACTAATCTCGCTGGAGGTCCTCATCCTGCCCCACCTGAAATAAAAAGACCACAGTGAAAAACTTCTCAAAAGCCGACTTCACACTTCTAAAACTAGTGTGGTCTCCTTTAAAGCCCCTGAGCCAGTGGTAAACATTACTCAAACCGCTGAATCACTTACAAATGCCTTCTACCAGCACCTACAGGACTGCATGGATCAGGCAATCCCAAACAAAACTAAGACTCTTTGTACCAAAGGCAAGCGCCCAGTCTGGTGGACCCCAGCCATAAACAAGCTCTACAACAAAAGGAGGAAGCTACTACAAGATAGAGCAAAATCCTTGAAAGGTAAGACACCTTTGATCATTATAAGTAAAAACTAAGAGCTCTCATAAAATCATCCAAGGCAAATTTTGAGAGAAAAATCGCCAAGGACTCAAAAGACAATCATAAGGCCTTCTTTAGCTATGTTAGAAACCTAGGAGGAAACTCCCAGATATGCTCAGAATTAGTTCAAAATGATGTGAAGATTACTGAACCTACACACATTGCCAACATACTGGCTGACAGGTTCAGTGCAAACTCCCCCAAAAGGAGAGATATCTATACCAGGGATTGTAGCCCCCAAACATCTCCAATGCCCAGGTGAGAACTGCTCGGTCCAAAGGATAAAACACAGCATCCATGGGACCGGATGGTGTCCCCGGCTGTGTGCTCCGCGAACTCAATGAGGAATTAAACCCGCAGTTAGGACAGCTGTTTAATCTTAGCCTCACCTCAGGATACGTACCAAGGAGTGGCGACGTGACTGTGGTCCCACTTCACAAGGCGGTGCCTCCACCGACCCTGAAATTACCGTCCCATTAGCTTGACAAGCCTTATCTGCAAAGCCATGGAGAGGATCATAATGGAACTCATAAATAAAGACATAGGAACTAGCAGACTTTGGATCCAACCCAGTTTGGCTTTGTCAAAGGCAGATCATGCCTTTTAAACTTGGTTGACTTTTTGAGACAGTCACCAAGGCCATTGATGAGGGAAAGGCAGTCCATACAGCCTACCTTGACCTGGCAAAGGCCTTCGACAATACCCCACTCAGGTATCATCGAAAAACTCATCAGCTTGAATGTAAACCCATACATCACAAGATGGGTTGCAAACTGGCTAAGTGACAGAACCCACAGGGTCAGAGTTGCTGGAGCCATGTCAGACTCAAAGCCTGTCACAAGTGGTGTCCCACAGGGCTCAGTCCTGGGTCCACTCTTGTTCGGCATCTACTTTTCTGAAGTACAAGCAAACACAGGAGGGTTATGGCTGACAAAGTTTGCAGATGACTGCAAACTGGGCATAGTCGAAAACACATCTGACACAGATATCCTTCAGAAGGGCCTCACAGAAACGGATAACTGGTGCCAGAGCCATGGCCTAAAGTTAAATGCCAAGAAATGCATAGTCATACCCTTCGGGAAAACAAGGTTACCCCTAGCTACGATATAGGTGGCAGACCACTGAGCACAGAAGAAGTCATCAGGGATCTGGGGACCCAGGTTGACAGTAGCCTTCGCTTGACACTCATGTTGCTAAAGGGGTTGGGAAAACCTCCCACATTGCCCACCTGATCATGAGGGGTTTCACATCTAGATCAGGGGGGGTCATCGCCCCCCTGTACTCATCACTCATTAGACCTATGATTGAGTACAATGCCCCATTCGGAATGTATCTGACCCGACACCTGCAGCAGCTGGAAAGGCCCCAAAAGTTCCTCACCAAAAGGATAAAGGGTCTCAAAAATATGTCTTATGCTGCCCGACTGAAAGAACTCCAGCTCTATTCAGTCTCATACCGCTTGCTCAGAGGTGACCTGTGCCTGACATATAAGGCCATGTCAAACCCTGATTTGATGAATATGTTTCACCTCAAAAAATCTAGATCCCTCAGGACCACAAGGGCGGGAGACTTAAACCTTGACACGGTTATTAATTGAACGTGCTGGAGGGACAGATTCATCACCCAGAGACTCCCTATGCTGTGGAACAAAATCCCGCACATGTGAGGCAGAGCACCTTGCTGGTCTTGTTCAAGAGGAATCTTGACCAATGGATGGGGATTAGATATACCCCAGGGATTACTTCAGTGTCACTGCTTGACAGAGGCACAGCAAAATAATAGGCATAGTTTTATTCAAACTAAAGGGGTGGCGAAAGCCAAATAACTATGGGCTAGGCTTATAAATGCCCTTGGGCAGATAGCCTAGTATGAACCTATGAACCTATGAACTGAGCCTAGCTGTGTGGTGCTTAAACTGACAATGCTTAGCAATGTTTAAAGGTGCACAAACTAGCCTAACTGGGCTGAACAGTGCTTAAAATGGGCATTGCATAGCAGAGCTTCGCACCACTTAGCAATGCTCAAACCAGCTAACCACTACTAAAACATTCCTTGTTTAAGCAGTGTTCAGCAAGGCTTTGCTGTGCTTAGCAGAGCTGAGCTGACCGCAGAAAAGCAGGATTTAAAAATACATCTCATAATTGTGTATCTGCCACATAAGTGTTTAATAACATGTCTGTGCATACATACAATATGAAATCAAGGGTTTAAACATACATCTCATAATGTGCCTTTGCAGCATAAATGATTAATAACCTGTCTGTGTATTCATACAAAATTCAATCATGGTTTAATAGTACTTCTCATAAATCTGTATTTGTGAAATAAATTTAATAACCTGTCTCTGTAATCATACAAAATGTAATCAGGATTTAACATTATTCTCATAATGTGTATTTACAAAATAACCTGTCTCTGTACTCGAATCCCACACCTACTGCACATAAGGCTGTTACTCTAACCATTGGCTATGTGGCCATGTAGACTGCTGCTATACTTTTACATATATCTCTCCACTATGTTTAAGCACCGGTGAGCAATGTAGCGTGGCGCGCCAACATGCTCAGCTATGCTTAAACATGACCTTTGCATTCATAATTAAATGTATCCGGTTTCTATTTTTAGATGTCTGGTACGTGCCCATTCCTGCACGCTGTGCTGAGCAAACACAAAAAATAAATAAATAAACATTTTATTACATATGCATACAATGATATCCGGCACGTTGATAGTGTAGGGGGTGTGTTACTCATCCCCGGACACAGCAACACACTCCCTACACTGATTTAATACCCATGTTACATGGCTCTCCCTCAGTAATGTGCCTTCATTAATATGCATGGTGCGCTACCGAGGGGGATACCGCATACACGGCCATGGTACCTTCCATGTAGGCTTTACACTATGCCTACATGTATTTTATTAAATCCCTAGGATAAATAACTAAGCAAAGGCATATCATATAATAGGCAGAAATCTGTGCTTTAGGGAGGCAGATCATGTTGAAGGGAAATGTCATAAGTGAAACAGATTGCTGCAACAGTGAGCATATGACAGGTTAATGGTTTTGTATTTCATTTGATGAAACTTGTGCTACAGCAGTCAGTGTAAGAAGTCACTGGCAATGGCAGGCTAACACTACTAGCTTCAAAGATCAGTATATTGCAGATATGAATGATGTGTTAGCAGGTACTGTGGATACCTTATCCATTTTATAAAAGGAGAGGGGGGGGAGTACTAGAAAGTAGAAACAGCAGTATGGCAGGAAGAACATTCAGCAGGAGCATAGTGAGGTTAAAAAGGGTTGAAGAAAAGTATGCCACTTTTTGTTGAGTAAGGCCCTCATTTTATGTATATATGGAGACCATACCTCTCAACTGTCCAGAATTTTGCCTCTTATTTTTGGTTTGTTCCTCATGAAATGTATGGTTTTCTAGCAAATCACTAATGAATGAAGTCACTAAATAATGACATACATTTGAATTTTAGATTTCATTTCCATCAGAAAATGCATGCTAACACAAATTGTTGTTGTTCTAGCAACTTTCTAGGATTATAAGAGTAATATTTAAAATATGTCCCTATTTTTAAGCCTTTCCCCATGATTTTAGGGTTTGTCCAGATTTCATGAGCTAAGTAGCAGAGAGGTTTGATGGATAAAGAAGAAAAGAGAGGAATGGTAAAAGGCATAAAGGGAAAATAAAGTAGGGTAAAGTTAGGTACCAGGGCACACTGACACACATGGAACAGTAGTGACAAATGGATTGATATGGATACACAGCAGGAAGTGACATGGGATATACATAAACAAATAGAGTGTAATGCACAAACAGGGGGCAGACAAATTGCCACAAACAGGGTGGGCTACAGGCAGCATGCCTTTGACCTAGTGGTCCAGAAAGATATTATTACTGAAACCTAGAAAATAGAGATCCTGTGAAATGGTGGCCAGTAGCATTGGTTTCACCTACTTCTGGTGACCTGATGGCATTGGCCAGCTAGCTCAGAGAGTCCAATACTTGCTGCCGGAGGTGTTGGCACAAGGCAGTCTTGTGTGCCATCACCTGGTTAACTGACACCTCCATCAAATGTTCTAGCTACATCTGTTTGAGGATATGTAACTGGAATGGGCTACCTCTCTAAGATGTGGTAGAACTCAACCTGATGTGGCATTTCTGCTCTCTTAACTGACTTTAGCTGCAGCTTTGGGTGAGATGGCAGCAAGTGTCTACTGCACTTGGGGCTCAGATGTTGATAGTGATAAGCATAAGAAGACACAAAGGGAAGGGTGCCATTAATGAGGGTTAATGATGATGACCTATAACTGCTATATCATGCATATATTTCAGGAATGACGACAAGTCCCAATTACCTCCCCAAGACATTTTACTAGTGCCTGCATGGTTCACTGGTATAATGGATACTGGTCTCAGTAGTCATGTTCTGCCAGGTCTTAGATAACAGAAACAAAACCACCAGTACAAAAGTTAATCCAGTAGAAATCCAGACAGGACATAGTAAAACAATGAACCACTGGAACACAGAAACTGTTAACCTAGACCAATAACACTTTAATGAAATACAAGTAAAAACACGTTCGGCTTCGGGCTTCTTCAGACTTAGTACAGAAATGTTGTATCAAAAGAACTCCTTTATATAGTGATGTCATAATTAATACACATGCATCTGACATTCAATAAGCAAAGGTTTTAAAGATACAGTACTATTCAAACCTGGCAATATATGTACAGCTAGGTGTAAAACCCAGTAAAATTAATTTAATTCAGTCTGATATACAATATTTCCACCAGAAACTGAACTATTAGTAACATATAAAATTAAAAAAAGTAACACATAAAATTAAAAACTTAAAAACGTGAGTAGAACCATTGCCTTTTTGGTGACTATAAAGTGCACTAGTAATAATGTCTCTTTTTATGCCAGATAGATTATCCAGTCTTTAAATTTCTGGTTTGTTTTGCCCACAAATAATGCAGTGCATTTTTGATATAATGCAAGATAATCTATATTACTGGTATAACAATTACCATAATCATATAGCTTAAATACCACAGAGGAGACTGGATGTTTAAAGAGGTAGCAGCTTAGAACACACTGGCAGAACCTGCACCTACCACATTTAAAAGTACCCATCTTCTTAGAATGGTCTAACTTATTGACCATTCTTTGTTCTTTATAGCATAGGTTATTTTTCAAATTCTGTCTTCTCTTATGGCCAAATGCTGGTATATCAGAAAGCACTTGATTAAGCTCAGAACATCTCTTAGAATATGCCAATATTTCTTAATAATATGATGGTGAAGATGCCTGAAGGCAAAAGTGTTTTTACTTGTGTTTCATTAAAGTGTTCTTGGTCTAGACTAGCAGTTTGTGTGTTCCAGTGGTTCTTTGTTCTACTAGCTCTTAACGGGTATTAATCTTCTAAAATGAACCAGTATAAGGTCCTAATAGCCACTCATTGAACTAGTGGTGTTAGAGAAATGGCATTACTTTGCTCTTCTTAAGGTATCTGACAGGCATTGCTATGAGCCACCAGCATCGGAGCTCATCTCCACGAATGTATGACAATACAAAATGGCAATGTACGATGGGGTGCTGAAAAGTTCTAAGCTCAACCAACTTTCTAAACTCAGAGTGTAATTTTGCCTCTGTAGTTGAAAAGAGAGTTATTTCATCTTATGCTATGTTTTGACATTGTTTCAGATGATTGATAGAACCATGTCAACAAAAGTGTGGAATTTTCAAGTGTGGAAATCTGAGCCTTCATGAAGTGCCTATTCCTGCAGAAGAAAACTCAAAGGAAATCCATGAATGTATGATGCAAACATTGATTGATAAGTGCCCTTCTTACTCAGCTCTGAAGAATTGCTGTGCAAACTTTCAGCACAGAGGTTTTGTGACATGAAATGCAGCAAGGTCTGGGAAGCCTAAAACAGTGTCAACTCCTGAAATTGTTGACCATGTCCATGAACTAATTTTGGCAAGTTGGTGAATATCGGCTAAATCAATTGCTGAAACACTACAGATATCCAGGGAATGTGGTGGGTTTATAATCCATGAGCAGTCAGGTATGCAGAAGCTATCAGCCAAGTGGGTGCCCAAATGTTTGAATGCCGGTGAGAAAAGATGTCGAGTGGACACTTAAGTTGATTTTGGAGTATTTTTGTCAAGCTGGTGCCAATTTTTTGGAATGACTAGTTGCAGTTGATGAAGCAAGGTTACACAACTATGACCCTGAGATAAAACAACAGTCCATGCAGTGGCGGCATTCAGGTTCACCAAAGCCAAAGAAGTTGAAGAGGGGAGAAGGAAAGGTCATTGTCACAGTGTTTTCTGATTAGGAAGGAGTTGTAATGACTGACTATCTTCCAAGGGGGCAGACAGTTAATGCAGACTACTATTGTAACATTCTGTGCTGATTAAAGGAGTCATTGAAAGAAAAAAGGAGAGGGAAGCTGAGGAAAGGACTTCTCTTTCTGCAAGACAATGCACCTGGCTGGCTAAACAATGAATGTTTTGACAAAACTGGGGGTTGAATACATAGACTATCCACCCTACTCACCAGATCTTGCTACATCTGACTTTTTCCTGTCTCCACATCTTAAAAACAGTTTGAAGGGGCAGCAATTTTCAAGTAATTCAGAGGTGAATGCAGCAGTGGAGCAGTATTTCAGTGACTTTGGACTTTTTTGGCAAGGTTACAGAAAGTTCAGACACAATGTGACAAGCGTGTTTAACTTTGGGGCAGATATATTGAATAACTTGTAAGTTTCATGGCTCCACATCATTCCTTTTCAGCATCTCCTTGTAAAAGTCACAAACTGTATGAGATATAATAAGATGCACATACTGCCACACACATGAGGGTGCACACATGTGTGTGCGCCCACACGCGCACACACACACACACACACACACACACACACACACACACACACACACACACACACACACACACACACACACACACACTCACACACATGCACTCAGCCTGTCTGCATGACTTTGAAAGCATGGCAAGACAGTAATGAGCTGTATGCTTGGGGTGTCTTTCATAAATTTCCATGAAACATAGTAAACACTGTCAGAGTCTAGCCTCATGGTCAAATATACAGTATAAATCAACATATATTAATGCCTTTTACAGGCTATTCATCATATTTGATACTACAATACACTGCAAGGAAACAGACTTTTCTTAGTTTAAAGCACATTCTAACAACACAGAAGCAGCTATTTCACAAAACAGAGCTCAGAAGAGGTTCTCAGTGATCTACACTACTGTGGTAAAAGGTATGTGCTAGAAATAGCATTTAGTAACAATAATGCCAGTATAGAAGTGTGACTGTAGTGTGCAGGTTATGCCTTTACAGACCTACATTTGTATATGAGGGATAACAACCTACTTCAACTGGACTGCCACCACCTTCCGTAACAGTTTACCTCACTGTTCCAAAGAAACCTTGTCACGGGTACTCAGAAACATTGGGTAAAACATGTTTGGGATAATGGGTACCCAAAAGCCTCTTTTCATTTATTTTTATGTATGTATGTATGTATGTATGTATGTATGTATATATGTATTTATTTACCACTGGCTCCCTACTGAAATGTTGGCATTCAAAATGCTGAGTGCAGACACCGAAAAAAAAAAAAGATCAAACATGTATAAAAGGAGCAGATCTTGGACATTGGTCTTCTACTTTTAACTTTTTTTGCAAGGGAACCCTTCACCCCCTAATGTGGACATAAAGCCCTCCCAAACTTGTATATACTAACTCTGAGATCGCCATACTTCAGAAAAAAGGGAATATTTCGAGAAATGGTCATCTTGGACATAGTATATGCAAATCTGTATTTTCGGGCATTCAGTCTCCACTTTACAGGACTTGATAAAATTGGTCTCGACATCTGAAATGGTTACTGTTACCATTTGTTTATTAGTTTAGTACACTGGTGCATAGACCGTTTTCAGGCTTGGCCTGGGCCATATGGGCAAAAACATCAAGGACAGTAATCAAACCATAAGATGTCTGCACAGTATTACAAATAATGCAAAAATGCAAGATAAAACCACAATATGACAATAAAGCATTTTATTTATTTATTTATTTATTTATCACTTTTTGACTGGAACAGTCCAACTGGGAAAACAGCTTCTTTTCAGTGGAAGCCCATTGAGAAAACCTCCACAAAATACAAAATACTATAATGAAACAAGGTAATAGTTAAATATATATATATATATATATACATTATTCAAAAACATGTATACATGCAATAATAACATTAGTAAAAATAACACAATGCACTAAGATAAATGAAGACATTAAACAACTGATGATCTGTCATAAAATGTTAGTGGTAAAAGTTTCATATGCCATGCAGGAGGTCAGGGCTCAATTCCTAGCCAGTGCAGCATGACACTTTGAGGTGACCTCTGTCACGTATAGGACGTCAACAGACACAGTTCTGTCAGACCTATAACAAATTCGTAAGTTAAATGGTATCATAAACTCCCACTCAAGGGGTTTCAATCGCTTTTGTAAAATAAATAGAACATGTTGGAGGGACAGGTATGTATCACAGAGAATACTGCTTCTACATAGCTGTCTTCAAGTCCACATAAAATAAACTACTTCTCTTATCTGTTCAAGCATAGTTTGAATGAATGGATGGGTAACCACAAATTCACCCCCAATAAAACACCACATGGATGGGGAAGAGATGTAAGTGTCTGAACATATCCTTGTTTAATGGCCCATCTCTGGGTTATTTGTATACAAAATGTAAGGGCTAAAAACTATCATGAAAATGTAAGGCTAAGTTTCTTATGATCTTCACAGGTTAATAGCATAGTTTGTGCCTACAAACCTATGAACCTATAAAAGAAAATTTAAATTAAGGCAAGTTATTTAATCATCATGAAAGGAAATTCAAGACATTTCTATGGTAAAAGAATAATAGAAACATTTGTAATCAACAACACAAGTGCACTAAGATACAAGAAGGTTGTACAAAACTATTTGTTCAAAAAGAAAAAATAAGTTATGGACAGCTGTTTAAGCATTGTAAAAGAAAATAACAAGACAATACAACGAAATATATAATACGAAGTAAACAATGGTCCTGATTCCATAAACTTTGCTGAATTTGGCAGATAGTGCTGAGTTCCGTGCAAAATTTGCTGCAAGCCAAGTAATATGCAAATGTGCCCCAGTCTAATTAGCATAATTTAGCAGAATGAAGACACTTCAAATAACCTGCGACGTCAGTGCAACTACAATCGGGTATGGCAAATTTGTATTACAAGGAAAAGTCACACATAAAGTGATATATGTGCATTACCACGGCACATGTGTGGAAGGTATACAGTTACAAAGTTAACGGAACTTGTCAGCAATATGTGGAAAAAATGGTTGAAGACAAATGTGCATCAGCAAGAGTCCCAAAAGTGCTAAATATCTGCAATATTTTGTAGATTTAATCATAGACTGCAGATGGACACATATAAATGCTCTTATTATAATTAATGGAATCTGTCATATTCTGCAAAAATTCAATAAAAAATTAATCAATTAAGGCAAAGTGGGAATCACAGCCACATTGTCAATTCTAACAATAGCTAACAATGGGTGCAGTACATGTGTGAGGGAACACAAGTAATGCAAGGAAATAAGGTGATAATAAGGCAGGTGTGGAATGAGGGAGAAGAAGAGGAGCATACAAGAAGGATGATGAAATAGGTAGGTCAGAGAGAGAGAGTCAGAGGGACAAGGGCAAATTTTTTGTGGGGAACAGGCCCCTCCCCCTTGTTTCAGAATAGAAGTAATGGAAAATACATGGAATTAGGAGGTGTGGAAAAGTGTGAAAATGTAAGTACAAACATATAACAAATATCCCAAGACATTATGGACAAAGATCATTGATATACATAAAGGATAGGTAAAGACTACAGAATACATATTGGTTGTACAGCACAGGTGAAGGACAGATGATGGTATAGGGATGCATACCAGCCATGGCATACCTCAAGAATGCATTATATATGAATGCACCAAGCACTGTTAAGACGTTGCAAACTGTGTGGCAGTGATACCAAAAGGAGTATGATTGATGGGAGGTGTGTGTCAGAGAACACTAATTGGGGATTGCTAACATTGCAGTACACAATGGACATTAAACCTCATCCCCTAGTAGGCTGTAGGGAGTGCAAATGTTAGCCATACAACATTACAGATTATCAAAGCTAGTCAAGAAAATGTAGGAGCAGAACAGCAGAGGGCAGATTACAGCCTCCAACTATGCATGTTATAGGCAGACAGCTAAACACAGTGCCAAGCAGCAATTTGCAGCAAAAGAGTAATGTGGCTGTGTAATAAACCAATAAGTATACAGTCCACAACTAACAAAAATATATATACTATTAAATAAAATAAACCACAAATATACCAGGTCACCAACTTTAATATAAAGCAATATCTAGTGCCTCGGCTTGCAAAAAAGCCTTCCAGGAGTATACAGTTCAGTAGGACAGAAGAAATGAGATCCAGATGTCAAACAAGATATTCCATGCCAGAGGCAACACACATTGCATACAGTTATGCAACACAGATGTGTGACATGCAATGACATCACATAAACCGAACATGAAGAAGGCTCATCACACATACCCACATCAATGGCATGAAATATGAAGCACATGGTGGCACAAACAGCATCTGAATAAGAAAAAGTAAGGAATATAAGCCTGTGCATGCATAGCTATGCATGCAACATACAAATGTCTGGGTAATGTGCAACACACAAGTGACATATGCACACAGATAGAATCTAATCAATTATTGCCACCTTGTGTCTACATGTCTTTAATGTGTATAATACCCTTACATGGTATGCCAACAGTGCAATGATATCTACTCAATTACTGGCACCTTGTGTTTATATGTCGTTAATGTGTATGATAACAAACTGGAAAAATATAAAAAGTAATAAAACAAACTAAAAAACAAAACGTGGAAAAAACGGAACGAACCACAGGTGGCCGCACGGGCTGTTTATTGAAAATATTAACAGTAAGCGCTTTCGGTGGAGAAACGTAACTCCACCTTCATCAGACTGAAAAATTTTTCAAATACAAAAAACATTAATTAAATACCCCATTTGAAAATTCATAAACCAATAAAAACACTCGCATCAATTAATACCTCATGCTTTTCTAAAAGAAACAACATCATCTAATTTTACTAAACATCGCACCATAGTTTTCCTGATTTAGCAAAGGTAATAAATTCGAAAGTCAGCGTGCTCAGAAAGGAAACTGATTGTAACTTGAATATGAACTAATTCCATATACCCCACATGTTGATGCCACTATTAGATATTTTCTTAAAAAGTCAAATTATGTATTTTTTATATGTATTAAAACTATGTAAATATGTATGTTTATATAAGATTCATGGCGATTGTGTTCAATCCCATGTACTTACTATATTTTGTATGGAAACAAGAAACATTTTTACACTATCTAATCTATTCTTAAAAATAATAACACCATTAATACATAACTAGCCCTCTAATTTTTTTAAAAAATATATAATAAAATTAAATTATGTAGATAAACACACATGCAAGCAAACAAAGACTAAATTCTGCCCTTGAACCTTCCCTTAATCTAACTTTTTATTTTATTTTATTTTATCTATTTATCTTTTTAAAGCCCTAAGCTTGAGAATACATTTTATTGAGACCGCCTCATTCAACCCCGGAGGAACATATGCAAAAGTTCTTATCTGCCAAAACAGCTCTTGCTCCTCCAACCATAGCTGCCAAGGGCCCCCTCTAACAGTGGGGACCACTTGTTGGATAACTGTAAATGCAAAACTATGGTCTGAGTAAGAGCTGATGTGTTTTGCCAAAGCATTCATCATATCTAATCTATTAATGGCATAAAGGTGTTCGTATATCCTTTTCTTAAGGGGTCTATCGGTTTTACCGATATAAAATGCCGGGCATCCCCTACAAATGGCCACATACACCACTCCCTTAGAATCGCAGTTGTACTTGCCATTTATTAAAACAGCTTTTCCATTAATATCTATCCTCCCTCCCGGTTGAATGTGTCTACAATATGTGCACATCCCACATTTGGTCATTCCAATTTTACCCTTGTTATTGGTTAAGATATTTTAAGTAGTTTGAAAAAAGATAGAAATATAAGGATTATGAAGCCTGATAAAGGGGGAGGAATTGTCATTATGGAAAATATGGAGTATGATAGTAGGATGTACAAGATATTATGGGACGAGAACAAATATGAACCAGTTTCCAAAAATGAGATAAATATTGCATACAATAGGATTGACACAAATTTATACGATATGATGGTTGAAGGACTAATAGATTTGGAAACTTACAATTTTTTAAAAGTAGACAAACCCAAAGTCCCCTCTATCTTTGGGATCCCCAAAATACATAAAAATGAGACTGATCCCCCCTTAAGGCCAATAGTGGCAGCTAATGGGTCCAAAACTAGTTCTTTAGCTAAGTTCGTAGACAATAAAACTAAAAAAATATGGTTACAAAAGATACATATCTTGAAAGATTCATGGGACCTATTACGAACTATTTCAGACATAATCAATATAGATGGTCTCATCTTTGTAACAATTGATGTAATAGACCTTTTTCCATCCATCCCACACGGGGAAGGTTTGGACATGTTTGAAGAAGTGGTATTTGAAGATAGTAATATATCTCATAATGATAAAATAGTTAGTAAATGGTTGATGGAAATGGTTCTACATAACAACTTCCTGTTTTTCAATGGAGAGTTTTTTAGACAAGTTCAAGGTGTAGCTATGGGAGCGGCCTGCGCCCCTACCTATGCAAACCTGGTTTTATCCAAATGGGAGGAAAAGTATGTACTGGAAAGTGAATTTAAGCCTTTTTTGACAATATATCGTAGGTTTTTGGATGACATTATTATATTTTGGACTGGGGGAGAAGAAAAACTGAATGATTTTTTATTATACCTCAACAACACCTGTAATTTCTTGAAATTTACCTACAAGGCGACACCTAATATGATACAATACTTGGATCTTGAAATATACAAAAACAATGGGCATTTAGAAACTAAAATATACAGGAAAGCTACGTACTGTAACTCCTTCCTCCACTATGATAGTGCCCACCCCATACATGTAAAAAAGAACATAATAAAGGGTCAGTTCGTGAGAGGAAGTAGAATGACCAGTAAGGATCAGGACTTTGTTACAGAATGCAATCTATTGGAGAATATGTTTAAAGAAAGAGGTTACCCTAGTAAATTTATTAAAGAAATTAGAGAAGAAGTTGTTTTAGGTAGGGAAACCAGATTTGCCCCCATAGTTAGAAAAGAAAAGGAGATTGTTAACACAACTGGATTTAACTATGATAAAAAACATGAACATTTTGAGCTGGCTTTGACCTTGGAATTTAATACAATCAATAGTAAAATAAAAAAGATTTTCAACAAAGAATGGGACAGATTTATTGAGTTAACAGAATTAGATCTAGGGAGTAATAATACTTTAAAAATAGTGTACAAAAATTCCTTAAGTATAAAAAATTTATTAGAAAATAAGAATTCCCTGTACCCACATGATAGAAGGAGAAAAGGCACTTATAAATGTGGTAGGTGTGCCCAATGTTCAAACCTTTCAAATAGCAACACCACCTTTATCAACAGTAGAAACAAGACCATAGTCAATGATAAGTACTTTTACAACTGTGACTCTACAGGTTTGATATACTTAGCTACTTGTAAAAAATGCCAATCCTTCTATATAGGGAAAACTGAAAGGAAATTAAAAAGAAGAATTTTTGAACACTTAAATGATATAAAGAATTGTAAAGAAACTAATGTGTTGTATAAGCACAGTAAAATATGTGACAAAGCCAGTTTTATTTTTACTGTACTAGAACACACAGAAAAAGATATAAGAGGGGGGCCCTGGGAAGAAAGATTAGAGTATCGAGAACTGTGGTGGCAAATGACATTAGAAGCTTACAATCCCCCAGGCCTAAATGAATATATTAGTATAGTACCCATTTTAAAATTAAGAGCAGCTAAATTATAAATGTTTTTACTGAATCTTTTTTTATTCCTTGATTGTTATTTATTTATTGATATACATATATTATGTTATATAGTATTTTAATATAAAAATTCCCTCCTATCTACAGTGGGTGTGTTGGAAAAAATAGATGTCCAATGAAATTAAATTAGTAATAAGGACTATTTTAGAATAAATGGTTTTCACAATTACATTTAAATTTTTTGTGAGCCTTACACTATTACATATGATTCAATTAAAATAATGGCCACTAGATGGCACTGTATTATCTGTTTTTCTGCAACGCTGTATACCCAAGGAATTTATCATAACACTAAAGTTCTAAACATTTTTTCTAATGAATTTTTTTTATAAATTATGTTGGCATTATTACTTAATATATTTAGAAACATATTTATAAAATTTGTATAGCACAAGAACTGCATTTCAGGCATGTTTTTAAAACTTTTTAAAATGAATTTTAATGTACCTTAAGATAGTATTTTAACTAATTAATTAATTAAATTATTGAATCAATGAATGACCTATAAAAGGAAAGCTTAGACCAACAAATAATCCACGAACCACTGAAAAAAGTTAAGGCGGTTGGAACACAATGAGAGAGGCCGGTATTTCCACAAGTTTTATTTCCAATGTACGTTAGCGCTTTCGGCAAGTCAAATGACTCGCCTTCTTCAGACAAACAAACAGTGGGATGACTTTACACTGTTGTTTAAATAGTCATGCTAATACATTTAAACCAATCAATGAGGTTACAATTACATTCTTAGTTAAAAACCATGGGAACCTAAAAGTAAAAATAAAACGTCACATCCTGAAATAAAGTGATGTTTCTACATGTTACTAGCCGTTAAAGAACTAAGCACTCTATATAAAATACGCACAATATAAGGTTTCATTTTGAAACTCATTAAAAAATGTATATATTATATAATAAGCTTACAGGTTATCTAACAGGTGAAAATGAACGAGTATGTTATAAACAAGGGACATCTAGTTATGTTCTTACTAATGTTCCTTGTTATTATGTTTAACAAAAGATCAGATGTTTTAAATTTGTTGCTATTGTCAAACATTTTTCATTTTTCATTTTTTGTTTTTTTCAATGTTGACAATCTTAATAAATCTTGTGAAAAGTTTTATAAAAAGTTCTACAAAAAAATCTTATATAAAGTCCCATAAGAAGGTTCAGATTTAATTTTCGTGTAAACACTTTTAGATCTATAATGGTTTTACCAATATCCATGTGGTTTCCAGGGACAAAGCTAAAATCTTTTGCCAAAAAATCTACAATGTCCTGCTGGATGTTTATGGTTGTGTAATTATAAACAGTTTTTTAAGTGAATGTAATTGCATTCTACATTGTCATCAGGTTTTGAATAACATCAAGTTGACCCTTCTGGTCATTTATATTTATAATATAGTTTCATATTTAATGGTTTATCAAATTCGTTTAGAACTTGATATATATCAAACAGCCTGCTAGATCAATTTCGTAGCGAGGTTGTTTGGACAATATTTGGTTAGGCACTTGCAAGTGGGGAGGGCGTCCCTCTTATGAGACTTCTTATGGGACTTTATATAAGATTTTTTTTGTAGAACTTTTTATAAAACTTTTCACAAGATTTATTAAGATTGTCAACATTGAAAAAAACAAAAAATGAAAAATGAAAAATGTTTGACAACAGCAACAAATTTAAAACATCTGATCTTTTGTTAAACATAATAACAAGGAACATTAGTAAGAACATAACTAGATGTCCCTTGTTTATAACATACTCGTTCATTTTCACCTGTTAGATAACCTGTAAGCTTATTATATAATATATACATTTTTTAATGAGTTTCAAAATGAAACCTTATATTGTGCGTATTTTATATAGAGTGCTTAGTTCTTTAACGGCTAGTAACATGTAGAAACATCACTTTTATTTCAGGATGTGACGTTTTATTTTTACTTTTAGGTTCCCATGGTTTTTAACTAAGAATGTAATTGTAACCTCATTGATTGGTTTAAATGTATTAGCATGACTATTTAAACAACAGTGTAAAGTCATCCCACTGTTTGTTTGTCTGAAGAAGGCGAGTCATTTGACTTGCCGAAAGCGCTAACGTACATTGGAAATAAAACTTGTGGAAATACCGGCCTCTCTCATTGTGTTCCAACCGCCTTAACTTTTTTCTATAAAAGGAAAGGTTGGGGTTTGGTTAGTCATCTGATGAAGTCTGGGAATAGGACGAAAACGTATATGGTGAATAACGTTAATGCTGAGTAGTGGTTGAAGTTCGTGGTTTTGTGATTTGGAGAGCTGCACTAATAAACTGTTTGTTTCTGCACAAGATTGACTTGCTGGTTCGCCGTTTCCTTTGGATTTCGTATTCAATTAACATATTCTCTGAACATTGAAATGTCATTATGTGAGCCCCATGTATAAAATCCTATATGTCTATCCATAATAGGTGGGATAAGTTTTGCCCAAAAGAAAATGAGATTATTATAGAGACTCTGCGGCAGTACAGCCAAAATTTGCTTGAACAGATAGACGATAACATGTAGAGACAGCAAGTGTGGAGGCATCTTACCCACATGATCAACTCTGTGGGTGGACATAACCATTCTAGGGAGGTCTGCTGGTAATGTTGCTCTGACATGATCCTCCATGCAGCCATCGGACTCCACCAGTATGAGATGGAGAAGAATACCACTGGAAGTTGGCCATTATTGCCTTACCTGAATGAGATAACAATATTTCTGGCCTCACAGCATAACACCTGCCAGGATCCTTGTATACCTAGAGGGGGGTACTGAGGCAGGTGCTCCAGGATGTACAGGTATGTTACACATTCATGAACTCTGAAGTAACATGTCCTATGCCACTAGCACCACCACTTCCAGCTCCTCAGTACAGCACTGTGGGGCAAATATATTCAGACATGGCAGGGACAGTCAAGATTACAGTGTGAGCCTTCAGTGTGGATACACTAGTGTGCATTAGAGAAACACTTACAGTTTATCAGTGTATCCTGTTGTGTCATTCTGACCCATGGCAATAATGACCCTTGCACTGACCACTGCCTAATCCATCTATAAGTGGTCTCTCAAGTGTCTGTCATCACAGACTTTTTCTGATCATAATCTGAATTAAGTGGCTGCCTTCATACTGTGTTATGCTGTACCTATTTGTCATTATTAGGTGTTAGTTTGGATACTGATAACTGCAATATTGTATGTGACAATCTCCCTGCCTTCATGTTTGCATCTCTAGATAGTTGATATATAGCAAGCACTTTTTCATAATCATCAGCATGGTACCTTATTCTTCAAGCACTGATTGCTATATTACACATTTCTTTCTTGTCAGTCACACCTGTATGAGCTGGTATGCCTCCATATGCACAGCAGTGTGACATATGGCATTTTGATTAGGTATTGCACATGCTTTCCCTTAGCACTACATGCACTTATGTTTAAATGTTTTCCCTTTGTTACCCTTTTGCTGACATGTACTTCTTACATGTGCCTTCACATATTTACATGGTTACCTAAATATATGTACCTATGTTGCTGTATTCCAAACAATGATGCATGTTTCAATAGACGATGTGTACTGCCTGTCATTGATGCTCTGCATGACTGAACATATTCTTACATTTATATGACTCATGTTGCTGCAATAAGCTTTGCATAGTATTGTTGCCTTAAATGTGACATTCCATTAGGGCATGTAATGTGAACCTTGTTTTTAACATAGGTATGCTTCATTTTGATCAGTCCTTCATTTGTTGTCAACACTCATTTTGCTGTTTGCTTCATAGTGTGTTGTCTGACATCAATGTGCTATGCTGTGCTATGTTATGTTATGTCTGATGCATCAGTCTTGCTGTACAACCCTGCAATTAGATTATGTTTGTGTTGATACATTCCCATACCCTGCATGGGACTAGATTTGTTATGGCAACGACTGTTGTTCTGTTAATTTCACATGCTACTTTTCCATATGATGATTTCCTACCTGGACAACCACACCTTCTGATATGAGTGCCTTGAGCATGCCACACATATGCCAGTACATGTTCACTGCTATGACTTGTGTATGTGTATAAGGTATTACAGGTGAATCATATGATTATGTTATGTATGATACTCAATATAGAAAACTAATGGGCTGTTTCCATTAGTCATGCTCTGTGTTGCTATTGTGGGGCAACACTGTGTGAACATCACTGTTTCATCTGTGTATGTCTGTATATGTGGCTTGTTATGACTCAGAGGTATAGGTCAGATGCTGCCATGTTGCCTGAGCTAGGACATATGGCTGTAGCCACCATCACTTACATCTATTTCTTCTCACTCCTGTGTCCTCCTGATAGCTCCTTATCTGACATTTAGGATTCTTGGAATAGATCACCCACACCAGCCACCATGTTTAGATGTTATGTTGTGCAGCATGGCACACACGGTAACTATCTATGATGCCTTTTCTGGTGTGTATTGAAGTGCAACCAAAGATGTATCTAGACATCTGAATCCATGTCACTGTGTGTGCTCTGTTGTATGCATCCTCAGTAGGTGTTGATGGGGAGCGGTACAGTATCACAAGCCAAGGCTCCAGTGTATAGCCACAATCACCTGTTTATAGAAAGAAAAAGACACATTTAGTCCTCATGCCTACTGTTGACAGGTCTAGATTCAGATTACATCATAGCTATTTTCCTGTGCATACTGTGTAGGGACCCCTCTGGTATTTCACCATGTTGGAAAGTGTCCCTCAGATCAATTTCCTTCCAAATTGCTGAATCATGCACACTACCGGGGTGTGCTGCCATGATATTGGCAATGAGGCCATCTGCAGAGCACACTACCTGACAACTGAGTGATGGCCACCCCCTTCTATTAATGTACTGTTTGTCATCCAGTACTGCTGCGGTTTTGACTGTTACATGGATGCAGTCAAATCCACTGGGAACATGGTATACATTGGCAATGGCATAGAACTGCTGCATGACAGTTCTGTGCTCCATATTTGCTGTTGGGAAGTGGATGTATTCATCCATGTTGGTGTACATTACTGACAGGAACTATCCTAGAATGTGACTGGTGGCTGTCTGGTACACTCCAAGAGCATCACTCATGAGCAGCTGGAATATCCCAGAAGCCATTTTACTCAGGCTCAGACACACTTTCATTTTTACCAGTACTGAGTTATCCCACAGACTGCAAGTATACTTCTAGGGTGCACATGTCCTGCACACAGCCTGCACCAGCCATCTATCTAATCTGTGCCTCTGTTATTTCCTGATCAGAGAGCTGGTTTAATTTAAAGCCTGGCTCATTGTCTTACTGGCTGCCACCGAGGATGCATTTGCAGATTATCCTGCATTATAGCTTATAGTACCCCAACCTGATGCAATGCATTAAAAGCAGCTTGCATTTTTATGTGATATTTGCAAGATCCACAGCATTGCTTAGAATAATGCAATAAATTATGATGTTAAGAGTAAATGCAAATGGTCTCCAATGAGTGCTTTCAGAAAATTGACAGTGAAGCACTGTATTGTATTTTATCTGTGCTGAGTACATCCATTATGTTTTGGAATCCAGTGGGTATATGTGGTGTTGTGGTTTCTGCAATTATCTTAAGCCGAATAAATAATTACTTCATCCTTTGTTAACCTCTGTTATAGAATCACACCCACTGACGGTGCTCTGATATCTTCCTTTGACATCCTGCACTGTCTGCAACTTTCATTTGGAATCCAACACAATGCTGTGCAACAAAGCAACATAAAGCAATGTATCAAACTAAGATCATTATATACATGCTTAAAAAAATGACATACATATTGGTTTTGTAAGAGAAATAAAATATACATGGTGGAATATTTACAGATATTGCCTGTAAAACGATTACCACATACAAAAAACAATTTACTTTAATATGCTATGTTTGAGGTTACAACAGCTTTAAGAATGAAATATCTATAAGAGTAGAAGAGATGACAAACTTATGGTTGAAATCATCCATGAGATGTGGGACCTCTATCTCTGTGAGGCCATATCTGGAAGACAGTGATCCCCAATGTCAGTGCTGTGAGTAGGAGGAATCACATTAACATTGCAATGTCAGAAGCATGTAAATAAAATGAAAAGGTGGGTCTCACAGATAGCTTGCTACAATACAGTGGAAAGGGATACAGCTAGAGAGAACCACCTTCAACTGCAACCTTCACAGATGATGAGTCATTCTTGCCATCCTTGCATGGAGATGATGGAGCTGGTGTCATACTGGGTGACGAACATGGCTTTTGGGAGTGTTCAAATGTTATGTATCTCACATGGTGACCAGCCAACATAGTAAGTGTACTGTATATGTTATAGTGAGTCTGCCTTGTCTGAGTTCAGGAAGAACAAAGTGACCACTGCCTATGTGCTGTACAGCGACATCAGTTATTCAGACTCAAAGCATTACTGGCCCAACTAAATGTCTCATAATTGCAGACTGCATCAGCCTCTCATTTTCATGTATACTGTAGAGCATCATGACTTGTAGGGAGGACATTGTCCAGCTGCTATTTCATGTATTACATACTTACACAATAGACCCTACTGCTCTGTCACTTGTAGTGACTGGACCAGAACAAAAGGTTGAGATCAGCATTTATGCAAAGTCTGACAATGATGTCAATGCATAGATAGATTCACTTTTCCAGTACACATTGACATTATTTGTTTCCTTTTTAGGTGGTCAAAAGCCACTGCCAAGAGGGACATTGTGACCTGTCCTACCCTTGCCACCCTTGAGTGTGCATGGCATTCAAAACTCACCTTGCAGTGCAACTGCTACCTCTGGGCCTCTTCTAGCAGACCAATACAGCTCATCTGACATGCAGATACAAATTATATGTCAGACTAACCATGGTTACAGGTGACAACCACTGTCACAGCTGTCCCCCGAACTGTTGTAGACAACAATCAACAGAAGTGCAGATCTGTAATCATGGTATAGACCAAAACTGCTCATGCTGATGTGGAGATGATTGGTATGCTGCATGGCCTCCAAGAGTTTGTGACCCAGCACTGCCAAAGCCGACAGAAGACAATGTAGTCTGGGGATGGTGTTGTGATCGGATTCAGAGCCTTTGGTGACACACAATGTATCTGTGGCAACCTCCATGTGGATATTAGCCAGTGCTGCTTTCAGTATCATTTGCATACTCTCTTTTCTTTCTATTTTAGTTCATTGCACTGTAGCACCATACAGTTCTGTGAAGCTTTACCTAAATGCACATTCTGCATTTTATCATAAGAGCATGTAGAGGATTAAGATACTGGACATAGTATTCTGCACATGAACCAGCAATTAGAATAAATGTCTACATAAAAATGTAATTATAGGGAAGTGGGTATCAAAAGAAAAGCTGGAGACCAGGAAGAAATAAAACAACTTTATAGTTATTTGCAGTGTGATAAGAAAAGAGCTTTGCAGATAAAAAATCCCCTAATCAGATTTTACTATTCTTTTGCAACTGTAGGACACTTTGTTGGTGCATGTTTCCATTTTTAGAAAGTATTTTGCTACTTTGTCTCTAAGGATGAGTGACACACATAACCACACTTTAATGACAGTGTATCAACAAGTCTGTGAAATGTATTATTATGTTTTAATAGCCTATTCAGGTTTGACCTTGCTAAATATGAGAAAATCTCTTTTCCACAAGTTTCATTGCCCTTGAAGTTTATTGAATTATGAAAGGAGATCAAGAGCAATGCTCCTACACTGATTTAAGGGACTCATTCTCTGCGAAAGAAACAACTTTAAAAGATTTCATGGGTTATATGGACTTTTTCTTCTTACTAAATGACATTCATACTGAGCTCATTCTGGCTGGTACACTAGAATCTAAGGAAATAAATTACAAGAAATGGACCTTTAAATAAAAATACATGACTATGAATATTGTATCTCAGTGTTGCACAGACAGGTAGAAGAGAAACTAAGGAAAGCAGTACACTCATGCATCACAGAACTTACTACAAAACATTACATCATAGAATAATTCATGTATCTATCTCATGAACACCTGTGTGGTATGTAATGCAACACCTCTACCAGCCTGCACACATCTTGCATTCGAGAGCATTTTTGAAAAATAAACCTAAAAAGCATAAGATAAACAAAGGTAAATATTTTGTGAAGAATAAGCAAGTAATATTGCCTGGCAGGGTATGTGTTAACGTGTAACTATCATCTGACCAGGGGTGTTATGAGGCCTGACACCCCTGGAAGGGCATTAATTACACACTAACACTGACCCTGGAGGGAATTATTGTGCTTAGAGAATGAGCTATCTGTAAAATTGTTGTGTTCTAGTTACTTTTTTAAAGAACTATATTATTTTTTTATTTTTTTTTATGTAAACTAGTTCCTCCTCCTAATGTTACAGACTTGCTGTAATATATGTTAATGGTGTTGGAGGAAGCATTTTACATCAAAAATATACAAAAACATATGTTGAGGTAAAAGGTTGAGAGCATACCTCTCAAGCTCTTAGAACAAAAAATCTCGACAAAGCTATAAATAATGGGGGAACAAAGGCCCAAAATATGAAAGATTTTTAAATATTGCTTTTACAAACATAGAAAGTTGATAGAATAAGAAGTGTTGCATTCACATGCATTTCATGAAGGGAATGGAGTCTCAAATTCAAATGCCTGTCATTATTTTCTGACTTCAGTTCTCAATGCTTTGCCAGCGATTTAGCAGAAAACCAAAATTTTATGAGGACCATACCAAAATATGATGTAAAAATCTGGACATTCTAAAAAAATCTGTACAGTTAAGAGGTATATCAAGAGGTATGCAGACCTCTTAACTGCTGTTGTTGCTGCTGGGAATCACTCTCACTCTTCACTCTCTCTCTCTCTCACACACACAGTCCCTTCTGCTTTCATACACACATACACTGTTTCTCACAGACCTACACACACACACACACACACACACACACACACACACACACACACACACACACACACACACACATACACACAATTTTTTATTTAAATTGTTTTTCTTTTTTACTTTACACTCACTAAACAGCAAAAGTGTTGCTTAGCGAGTGTAAAATAACTTCTCGATCGATCTCACTGTTCACTCTCTCTCGCCCTCTCTCATGTATACACACACACACGCACACACACACACACACACACACACACACACACACACACACACACACACACACACACACTCACACAGTCTTGTCTGCTTTCACACACACATACATATAGTGGATATAAAAAGTGTACACACCCCTATTAAAATGGCAGGTTTTTGTGATATAAAACAATGAGACCACAATAAATCATTTGAAAACTTTTCCCACCTTTAATGTGACCTATAACCTGTACAATTCAATTCACAAGCAAACAAATATGTTAGGGGGAAAATATAAAAAATAAAAAACGTACAGTTAGCTGGTTGCATGTGTGCACACCCTCAAACTACTTTGTTGAAGCACCTTTTGATTTAATTACAGCATTCAGTCTCCTTGTGTACACACCTGCCATCAATTAAAGAGACTGAAAAATCCCAAATAAAGTTCAGCTGTCCTAGTAGGATTTTCCTGACATTTACTCAGTTGCTTGCTACAGCAAAAGCCATGGTTTGCAGAGAGCTCACAAAGCATCAAAGGGATCTAATTGTTGAAAGGTATCATTCACGAGAAGGATACAAAAAAATTTCCACATCATTGGATATACCATGGAACACAGTGAAGACAGTCATCAAAAAGTGGAAAAAATCTGGGACAACAGTGATGTTGCAAAGAATTGGATGTCCCTCCAAAATTGCTGAAAAGACAAGATAAAAATGAGTCAGGGAGGCTGCCAAGAGACCCACAGCAACACTGAAGGAGCTGCAGGAATTTCTGGCACGTACTGGTTGTGTACTACATGTGACAAAAATCTCCTGTATTCTCCATATGTCTTGGTTATGGGGTAGGGTTGCAAGTTGGAAGCTTTTCTTACACAGCAAAAAACATCCAGGCCTGGCTAAAATTTGCAAAGCAATGTATCAAGTCTCCCAAAAGCATGTGGGAAATGTGTTATGGTCTGATGAGATCAAGGTTGGACTTTTTGGCCACAATTCCAAAAGGTACATTTGGCGCAAAAACACTTTGCATCACCAAAAAAACACCATTCTCACTGTGAAGCATGTTGGTCGCAGTATCATGCTTTGGGGTTGCTTTTCTTTTGGATTTAGGTCTGGGCTCTGGCTGGGACATTCCAAAACTTTAATTTTCTTCTGGTGAAGCCATTCTTTTGTTGATCTGGATGTACGCTTGGGGTCATTGTCATGTTGAAAGGTGAAATTCCTCTTCATCTTCATCTTTTTAGCAGATGCCTAAAGGTTTTGGGCCGAAAGTGAATGGTATTTGATACTGTTCATAAGCCCCAGTTCCAGCTAAAGAAAAGCAACCCCATCTTTTTCATGTGAGGTACTCATATGGTTGTAGTCCCACAGGCATACCTCTCAACTGTCCCTGATTTTCAGGGACGTCCCTGATTTTGACTAAAATTTTAACTCTGTCCCTCTTAATCCCTCCTAAAACTAGTGACTTTTGGAGGAAAGGTGGTGAATTACACTTGATGAATAATGACAATAATTAAGAGTTATAAACTTCTTTTACTTCAGAAAATGTGTATTAATTCATATGCTCTGATTCTGTCAATGTTTCAAGTTAATAGCACTAATATTTTAAAAGTGTCCCTGATTTTTTCTTGACTTGTCCCTGATTCTGTTGAAATTTGTCCCCAATTGGTTGAGAGGTCTGCCCACAGGCTGTTATAAACTGTCAATCTGTTACTGCAAGAAAGCTGGACAAAGCCAGAGTGAATGGAGGCACAAAGGACCATACCTACAGAAAGACATTATACACACTCTGAGTAATCTATTGGGTGGGTAGTATAACAGCAGGCTACAACAGGTCAGATTAGCTGCAGTATGTAAAGGACATCAGTTAAATGTGTCAACAGGTTCAACAAATCACTGACCGATGTACTCTATAGCACCTGGAAACCACAGATGCATGAGGAACACAGCAGACATATGATGCAAAATGCTGGATATTCTGCAAAAATATGTACAGGGGGAGGTATGCAGACTGTCACCTGTGTGTGGTGTTTCACCATGTACCCCAGTCACATCATTCCTCTCAAACTCTTACAGCAAGAAATCTGGCCAAATAAAGTGAATAAAAGTGGGAACAAGGTCCACAACCTGAAACAGGTTTTAAAAAATTGCTCCTATAAACATAGATTGTCATTAGAATAGCAGGTCCTGCATTAGCATGACTCTCCTGATGTGTATGGAGACTAAAACTCAAATGCCTGTCATTATTTATTTACTTCAGTCTTCACTGATTTGCCACTAATTTGCCAGAAAACCACAATGTTATGTGAAATGGGCCAAAAATATGCGGCAAAAGACTGGACAGTCTGTGAAGCTCTCTACAGTTCTGAGGTTTGAGAGTTTGAGCCACATAATAAGGTCAGCGAACAGCCGGGGAATGCCTTAGACAATATCAGGCAACTGCAGTACTGTGTTAACAGGTGCAGCAGCCAATGGCCTGCAGCACACAATAATCTCGGACTGGAATATAGGTAGCGCTAGCCTGGAGTCACCTTGTAAGTATTGAGAATCACACTGGGCATGCTCCTACTTAGCTTAATTGAGTGCAAGTCTGCTGCCTTCGACTGCCCAAAGACCTGCTATTTGGAAATATGCCTGTACATGCATACAGCTATGTATACAAAACTGTCTCTCCCTATCCCCTTCATGCTTGATTAGTGTCTCTATCAGTATGTGGCACGTATATCTCCCCAAATACTTCTACATACACATTTACATTACTGACACACACAACTACATTTAAGGAGCTAACTCTGTTATATACATTGATATAGATATGGGTGGGTATGTACGAATGTTCCCACATGCCCCTGAATTCTGGGGTTATCTGCACATACACATCACAACAGCTGTCTGATGGCACCAGATCAAAGCTGCAACAGTACCTACTCCACTCCCTCACAGATCCCTGAGCTTGTAGGCTGTCACCCTGCAGACAAACATAGGTACACAGGTGGTATAATGTACAATGGGTGCTGCGCATTCCTTGGACAAGCCATATTGTCCCTGGCCACAGGTCTGCCTGTCAAACTGCAAACAGCCACATATGGCCAGACTGTTAAGTGTACACACATAGCAGGGATATTACCAGTTATCCCACCCCTAGGACACTAGATACAAAAACAGTACCAAGTAGTATCACTCTGCAGGCTGCAAATGCTGTCTACCACAAGGCCACTTTGTGTACTCCACAAGTACTGTGCCTGCATTAACATATACAGCAGACAAAACCTGTGTCACATGCGATAGGTACTGTGAGCTGTAGTGTGTAATACCTAGAAAGGCAGGAGTTCTAATCTCACATCTTCCATTTTACATTATTTATTTTACATTTGTTGACCAGGAAAATCCTACTGGATGCATGTCGATTTTCAGCGGAGGCCCTAGGAGAAAAGCTCCACAGTTAAATTCACGCAACATTATAAGGTGCACGGAAGCTTTCAGATTACATATAAAGTAGCAGACTTAACATTGACAAGTAACATATTATTCAAGTTTATTTCAGGTTAACATAGCTAGTACTAAACTTAACATAGATTAGTGTCAAGGCAAAAGAAGCTTCAGGTTTAGCATAATTACATAGACTGTACACAAATTTTCAGTTTAAGGTTTAGGCATTACATAATGGTGAACACTGAGTAGAACAGAATAGTGAACAAGTTGGCCAAATAGGTAAGTAGGGGGTATAGTAACAGGGGATAGACAGAGTAGGTTGATTGGATAGCAGGTTAGGTATGAGAAGCAGGAAAGTGAAATAGCCAAGTATGTAGTGAGAGTAGAGATATAGAGTGATAGTAGTAGTTAGTGGGTAGATAGCATAGTGATCTGGCAGTGATATAAGAGTGTCAAACTAAGGGGAGGTATTAGAGTTGGATCTGGAAAGAAGCTAGAAAGGCTGCATTCACTGGAGATGAAGCTGAAGTTAGTGGGTATTGGGAAGCAGGAGGTGGGGGAAGGTCAGCCAGGTGGGGAAAATGTGCAGATCCATGAGTGCTTTATGTGTTCTGTCAGGAGTCTTTTAAATGTGGCCTTTGAGACTGCTTAGGTAATAGAGGTGGGTAGGGAGTTCCAAATTTTGCCTACATAGTTAGGGAAGAGAGAGTCCCCTGCTGTGTTGTTGGTTTTTGTGACCTTGATTAATTTTTTGTTACTAGAGCGAAGTTGTCTGGTTTTAGCTTTTGGTTCTAATAGGTCAGCCATAGATGGAGTTTTATCTGGGAATAATAGGAGATTGTGGGCAAAGAATAGTTTATGATAGTTTAAAAGTTTAGGGAATTCAAGCCAGTCAAGTTGTTTTAGGGAATGGCAGTGGTTGGCCAGTAGGGGGCATCGGTTGCAGATTTTGCAATTTGAGAGTAGCAACTGTTGAGTGAGGCAATTTTGGTTTTGGGTAAGTTGCTGAGAATGGATGAGGCATAGAATGTGGTAGAAAGAAGGGGAGTTTGAGCAATTTTATGCTAGCAGGTTGTGTTAGGAAAGGTTTATTTTTATATAGACTGCCCAGTTTTTTTGTGGATAATTTTAATGGTTTGGTTTATATGATGATCAAATCTGAGGTTATCAATGATAATTCCTAGCAATTTGGTGTGAGTGTCAGGGAGATAATGGTGCCATCACTGGAGACAATATTAAATGGGATGGGTGTGGTGGTAGATTTGTTTGGTGTGAAAAGCAATAGTTTGTTTTTTTTGGGGGGGTTAGTATTAGCTGCTTGTTAAGAAACCAATTTTCAGTGGTATGCAAGGCATGCTGGGTTATAGATAGAAGTTTCTGAGGGTCATTGGCTAAACAGACAAGCATAGAGTCATCAGTGTATTGTATAACTGCTGCATCTTGACAGATGCTGTGGAGATTATTGGTGAAAATGGAGAATAAGAGAGGACCTAAAATGGAACCTTGTGGGACTCCTGTAGTGATGAGTAGCAAGTGAGGATAGGTTATTGTCCCACCGTACTGTTTGTTGTCTTCCTTGTAGATAGTTCTAAAACAAAACTAGGGCTTGTTTACTTAGGCCAAGGTTAGTAAGGCTTGTAATAGTTTAAGGTGGTTGACCATATCAAAGGCCTTGCGTAGGTCCAGAAATATGGCAGAGGTTAGTTTGCCTGTGTGTTTTTTTTTTGGTTGATGAGGTTTGTGAAGGAGAGTAGGGCAGTGGTAGTGCTATGTGTTGGCCTAAATCCAAGCTGGGTAGGTGAGAGAAGTTGGTTGTTAAGTAGGTATGGCAGAAGTTGGTGATGAATGCATGTCTCAAGTATTTTAGCTACTGGAGACAGAATGGCTATGGGGCGATAGTTGGTGATTGATGGAGGTTCCCCTTTTATGGAGAGGGATAATATAGAAGATTTTCCAGATGGGTGCTATTAAGGTTTCTGAGATAGATCTGTTTAGTAGGGTAGATACGGGAAAGGCAAGTTCATTAGCAGCCAACAGAAGGAATTCAGAAGGTAACCCATCAACTGCTAGTGAGGTAATTTTAAGGTTGGTTAGCAACCTTTTGACATAGTTGGTTGAGATGGATTGAAACTGGAAGGTAGTTTTAGGTCTATTTCCAGATTCTGGGTAATTACTGGTAGTGGTTGTAGGCTATTTTTTAGCAAGGTTAGAAATAGTTTTGATGAAGTATCTGTTAAATGTGTGTATTACATTTGTGATTTCATTAGTGGAGGTAGGAGATGGGGTGAGGGGTCTGCCAAGGTGGAGTAAGTTGTTTATTCCTGCCCAGAATTTCTTAGGATTGTTTTGATGCCTGTTTTGTAGCTCTAGGAAATAGTTATTTTTATCTAGGAGAACTGATTTTTTTGTTTAATTTCTGAGCTTTTGGAATTGTACCTTAGCTGCTGTGGGTTTTGTGGCTCTCCAGATATACCAGGCTTTGTTCCTTTCTGAAATTCTCTTTTTAGTCTCCCTGATAAGCCAGGGGGCTGCTTTTTTTTTTTTTGCAGTTTAGTGGTACAAGCTGGATCGTGGGCATTTAGGATTTCTAGTAGGGTGTTATTGAAATGGTTTACGGCTTCTTCTAGGGGTAACATTTTTAGTATGCTCCAATTATGGTGTTTTAGTTCAAGTATGAATTTGTTGAGGTCAAAGTTTTTTGTGTTACGGGTTGTAGTGATCTGGGGGATAGGGTTGGACTGGGTTTTGAATTTTAATAAGAAAGTGGGCTGATGGTCGCTGACAGAGTCTGGGAGGATGCCTGCATGGTATGAGGTGTTGGTCCTATTTATTAAGATCCAGTCTAGGAGGCTTTCTTTGATTTTTGGATTACCTAGCCTAGTGGCAGTTTAGATAATTTGTGAGAAATTATAGAGGTTAATATGGTTGGTGGGGTTATTGGTTGAGCAGGTATTCCAATCTATGTTGAAATCACAGAGGATGGTGGTTTCCTGGGGAAGGTTTTGGTTTGTCTATTGTAGGAAGGCCTCCAGGGTTGGGATGTTATTGCCTGGTGGTAAACAGCATGTGAAAATATTGACTTGACTTTTTGTCGCTAAGTTTGAGTTTAACTAGGATGAGTTCAGAGATGTTGAAGGAAGGGATTTGCAGATTAGTTGTGGTGATATTTAGGGTATTCTTATAGAGTAGGGCTATTCCTCCCCCTTTTGTAGATAGTCTGTCTTGGCGAAGTACATTGTATTCAGTAGGTAGGAATTCTTTGTCTGCTGTAGTGGGCTTTAGCCGGGTTTCAGTCAGACATAATATATCTGGGCTGTAGGTGGAGTGTAGTACATGCAGTAAGTATACCTTATTCTTAACACTTCGAATAGTTAAGCACAGAATTAGTAGGCTGGTTGTTGGTCTATTAGTATCTAATTGGTTTGAGGAGAGGGTGGCATTAGGAATGGGATTAGCTGGGGAGGTTTGCATAGGGTTAGGCCCTGGATTAGGGTGTATATCACCTGCAAGGATCAGTTGGTAATTTGTATGGTGCAGGAGTATAGTAAGTTTAATTAGGATAGGTGTGTACTTGTTAGTAGTTGTGATTTGGGGTGATTGGGAGTAGAGTAAATGCATTAGGTGCTATTATGTTATAGTAAAGGTTTGGTGAGATGTGTTGGCTACAGTGAGGAGTGCTAGGAATATAAGTAGAGGTATGTTTTGTAGGGATAGCATATGTCATTTTTGGTGTGGTTTGGTAAGAGGTAAGGTAGAGGGTTAGCATTAGGATGGATGGGATAGTGAGTTTGCATGAAAGTGAGGTGATTAGCCTGGGATTATGGGTGGGTATGTTTGCTGTAGGTGGGAGTGTGGATAGGGATGTAATTTGGTATAGGTTAGTGAAGGGTGGTGAGAGGGAGTCCCTGGTCTGTGATTGGTTTATGTGTGGTGGGCAGGGATGGCTAGGTATAAGACTAGAGGTAGTGGGGGCGGGTGGGAAATGGGGACAGGGTAGGGCAGCGAAGTGAGCCTGAGCCTTAGCGAGGGCAGATGGAACACCGAGGTCTGCAGGTATGAATCCTCAAGAGTAACTATATGTAAGCTTGATGAAGGTAAGCTACCCGAAATTAAGCTTTATTTTGTTGAAATACTACTATTAGAAGCCAGTTTGAATGATATACAGTAACCTACCCTTAATCAAGCCTTATTTTATTGATATACTACTATTAAGAAGCCAGACGTTCAGTAGGTAGAATGTAGGGACCAGCAAGGAACAGAGATAGGCTTTCAAACTGGGGGGGGGCTAGGGAGCACGGTAGGGTGCTATAGCAACAGTACAGTAGATCTAGGACACTTTCTGCTCAGCTATGGCTGCTCTGGTATTCAGGGATTTACTACTGGGTTAGGGAATTAACTGCAGTTAGCACCTTGCCAGCTACCAGTCCAGTGAAACAGTAGCAGAGTTGAATAACAACCTGAATTATTAATACAGAGCTGGTTTTCAGCTTGCTTGTTGATGTTTTCACAACTTGCAGTAGTTCTGGGCAAAGGTTTGATTCCTGATGCAGTGGATGCACTGCAGAATAAAAGAGATGAGAGAGATAAATGAGCAGTCTTATACGGGAGATTAGTAATATCTTTTACTATATATAGTAGGTGTTAGCAGTTGTTTGGGGGTAATAAGTAGAAAAAAGTAAGGTCTTGACTGTTGTGCTAAGGGTAGGAAATACATTAATTATTTAGCTGGCCAGAATTGTGGTAATATTTAAGAGTAGATCTGGGGAAGAAATAGAACAGATCACAGGTAGCTGTGGGAATAGGGGTTTCTTAGTATGCTTAGTTCTAAGAGGTACATCACCGCCCAATAACTAGTTGGACTGGGTAGAGAAATATGAATGAGACTAAATATTTTAGCCACCAGTTGGCACTGTGTGCTGTAAATGGAGGCCAATTGTTAGTGGGTAATGGTAAGGTATGGTCGCA
The DNA here is from genome assembly GCF_019279795.1 of Protopterus annectens. Classification (NCBI taxonomy): domain Eukaryota; kingdom Metazoa; phylum Chordata; order Ceratodontiformes; family Protopteridae; genus Protopterus; species Protopterus annectens. The sequence goes on along the minus strand of NC_056725.1, from coordinate 252,346,941 downwards.
GAGAGAGCGAAATGAAAGAGAGTGAGTTAGACTGGTTTTGGCAGTCTGTGAGCCTTAGTATGAGAAAGAGTGCTCATATAGGATGTAGAAGGGTTTCCTAGGAGGAGACAGTGAGAGAAAATAAGAAAACTAACTGGTCATGGCAATGTCATATGTTCCAATTAGTACGCTATGCTATGGAGTGGGAACAGGGTGGAAATAAGATAGAGGACACCCTTGGGTTAATGGTAACAATACGTTAAGCACAATACTTTACATATCATTAATTAAGCTTGGAGGCTAGCTCATTTGAAAAGAGCTGACTGCTGTTGCAATTCCAGCCAGGTTAGCAAATGCACATTGCTGGAACTCTATCACTTTAAATCAAAATATCCTTAACAGAGTTAAAGACACTGCTTCCATGGATAGTACTAAAGGTAGCAAGTTAATTAATATCAGGAAATATATCTGGAAATCTAGCTGGAAATATTTCACTTTAAAGCAAAAATCCTTAATAGAGTTAAACACACGATTTCACTCCATGGATACTACTAGAGCTAGCAAGCTAATTAATATCAGCTTAAGTAGCTAATTTATGGCTGCCACTATAGACAATTATTCCTCAATATACTAAGCATGCTGAGTACAATCTCAACAGTGTTAAATAAAACAATTGTTACACTTGCAATCCTTGTCCTTAAACACCAGATATCTAATATGTGTCAGTAGAAAACTTTACAAGACATAGCACCAGCTCACTTACTTCTGTAAAATACACATGGTGGACTGGTAATGCAGGAAAGGGTGATCTGCAATTGGTGCCCAAATACTGAGGGATTTAAAACCTTAGATGGGTCAGGAGGTACGGAGGAGGGGTAAAAATAGCTATAAGTAGACTCCGTGATGACATGCATTGAGGTCTGCAGGCAAGGATCCTCAAGAAAAACTATCAGTAAGCTTGACAAAGGTAAGCTGCCCTATATCAAGCTTTCTTTTGTTGAAATATTACTATTAGAAGCCAATTTGAATGATATTTATTTATTTATTTATTTATTTAACATTTGTTAACTGGGAAAGTATATACAGTAGGATACCCGCCTAAATCAAGCCTTATTTTGTTGATGTGCTACTATAAGAAGCCAGTTTGAAAGATATTCAGTAGGTTGAATGTGGGGACCAGCAAGGAGCAGAGATAGGCTTTCAAATTATGGGAGGGGCTTAGGAGCACAGTAGGGTGCTAATGCAACAGTACAGCAGAGCTAGGACACTTTCTGCTCACATATGGCTGCTGTGGTATTCAGGGATTTACTACTGGGCTAGGGACTTAACTGCAGTTAGCGCCTTGCCAGCTACAAGTCCAGTGAAACAGTAGCAGAGTTGAATAACAACCTGAATTACTAATAAAGACCTGTTTTTCAGCTTGCTTTTTGGTGTTTTCAAAACTTGAAGAAGTTCTCCTCTACAAGGCCTGCAGATGTCATCCATCTTAAGAGCACTGTCTCACAATCTCACAACAGATAAACTCTGTAGTGCATGTGATAAGTACTGCAAGTTGTAGTGTGTATAACAAGATATGCTGGGGTTCTAATCTCACAGCATCCAACTCACATGAGTGTCTAAATATATCCCCATGCAACACTTCAGACAAGCCTGGATGGGGTACCCCTATCCAATAGTTATGCATTTTATGCTCACTGACTAGCTGCTGGCCTCAGCACTGGTCTCTGTTAAAAGATCTGCTGATGTCATTCACCTAAAGAGCATTGGCTGACAGTGCATTATCACATAAATGACATGGCACATGTGATAAGTCTTGTGTGCTATAATGTCTAATACTAGATAGGTAGGGTTTCTAGTCTCACAGCATCCAACTTTTGTGTGTGTAAATATGTACCCTTACAACACTAGAGGCATGCCCATGTGACCTACTCCTGTGCATTGGTTATGCATTTTATGGCCGGTGACTAGCTGCTGGCCCTAAATTACCCTCCTCTATATAAGCATAATTGGTGTCTGCCACCATCTACAGTTGTGCGTGCAGAATACCCAGTTGACATTTATCAAGGGTAGTAAAGTGTGCCACAGGGTGTGAAAGCACGATGACGCTGACTGCCCCCATTATCGCTGACACACTGTTCTACACATATGCACCTAGGGAGCCATGCATGTATACTGGCATACCTTGCTGACATCATTTCCCTGCTGTGCTGCCTTGCCATCTTGTGCCACTGTAATTTCACCATGTGTCCATAGTTTAACTGCTCAGACTCCTGGACAAAAACATACACAGGTCCATGACACACCTGTCATTCTGTAACACTACTGTCAGTGTACCATCAGGCAACAAAGATATACAAAGTTTGATGTTTAGTCCTGACACATGACATGCCAGCATAGAGTACCTGTCATGGCCCATGACAATTGCCATGGCATAACACTACTGCACTGCACAAACACATGTATGGTCACCCTGTGCATCAGACACATATATGCACGTCTCTGCATCAATGGCATGCATGGCAGGGATTTGGTACAAGTATCATAACATGCACAGGGTGTGGTGTGGGGGTGCCAGAGGACTAGGCTGTGTAAACAGCTGACTGCATATGTTTGACTCAGGAAGAGGTGCTGGTTACATGGGCCACGGAGAAGTGTGTGTGTTTGTAGGTGACCTGCATGTGACAGTGTGTGCGTGTAACAGTGAAGCTCAGTGCCCTAAATGTGTGTATGGTGGACAGCTGTGGACCATATGTGGTAGAGTGGACAGTTCACCATCTCCGACCATAAACACGGGAACTAGCTTCACCAGGTGTAGCACAGGCAGCACCTTACCCAAGTTCAGATGCAGTGCTAGTACCTGCTGGTGACCTCTATCTGCTGGGACTGTGTCCCCTATGAGACCACCCAGGACTGCATGCCCATGGCCTGCCACATCTTGGTGCGGACAACACACTTCCCTTTGTAGTGCTGGAGGTACTGCCACTACTGGAATGTGAGTGTGCACAGCCATGTGGACTACCAGCAGATGGTGTTGCTGGCCTACATCCATGTGTCCAACACCCAATTGCAACCACATGTTCCAGCACAGACAACATGCGTTCAAAGAAAGACACTGTCTCAGCCACCCATCTGCCCACTACATCAATGAAAAGATCCATGGCATCACAAATGCAGTGGAGGCAGTCACAGATGTCAGACTATGCTGCATCCATAACCCTACGCATCCACCTGCTGTTGCATTCAGATCATGCCTCTGCCTTCATGGCAGCTCAGAAAATGTGGTGAGTGACCCATAATGTGACACATGAAACAGGAGGTGGATGGGCAGTCTCCTAGCAGTCTTAGCAGTCCTCCTTTGAACACCCCTGTCAATCTGCCTGTGTGGGACCTCACCAGCTCTCTGGCTATGGCCAGTGTCTACACTCACTGATAGCATAGTGCACACACTGTCCTGTACTATGCCACCACCGTCTGACTCTCCACCATCTGTGGCCTCTGATGACTGGGTATGTGTGGGCATGCTGACTGTGTGCAGGAACAATGGGGCAGAAGAGGGATATCAACCTCTGGGACAGATTAAGCCACTGACAACCCCAACTGTGCCTCATTATGGCTGTCATCATTATCAGAGTCTGATGAGACACTGACATCAGGTTGAGAGGGGGCCAGACTCCAACCCCCCTATTCACCTTGTGCATCTATGAGAAGCAAGACAAAAGCAGTACATTATCACCTGCACTATTCTTTAAGATTATCCATGCAGACTCATACAGATTATGATCCACAACTGCATTACATGTCTCACATCTTCTCATCTCTGATCCCATGCACAACACACAAACTCACAACAACATACACAGAAAACCCTTGATCTGTATAACATGCACATCACCTACATCTGAGTAATGTGTTCAGTACAATACACCTGTGAGGTATGCAATATGACAGTACATGTGACAGAACTGCACATAAAACCCAGTACACCTATATTGACAATGATATGCCAGATGTAGTTGCACTGCCTCAGGTATGTACCGTCCCCCTATTGTGTTTGAATAGGCATCTTGGAGTAATTGCCTCATGTATAGCAGGCTGCGTAATTGCTCATAATTCTAAGTGTAAACATGTTAATGTCTGTACAGATACACACCTGTCATTCCTTATTCTATGCACTGTAGTTAACTGCTCCTAAATGGAACATACAATTACTCTACTCTGGCTAAGCACAACAGTTGCGCATAAACCAAAGTGGCAGCCCTTAACATTCATAAGGTATATATGATTTGTAAAGCAACAGTATCACACTTACCAGGTAATGGACCATGAACTCTGGCCACACGTGATGGACTTAGGAAAAGGTGAGAGAGAAAAAAAAACATTCCTTGTTTCCCACCTTTCTAAGCTAGTATAGTCCAGTTTTCAGGCTAGTGCTGAATTCAGAGCTGTGTTAAAGTTTTTGAGTTGCCCATACCTTACTTGGATAGAGGGAAGTTTCTCTGTTCACCTGTGAGAGAGGGGAACTTTGAGCAGCCATCTGCCCCTGGAGGAGTGGTTCCAGCCCAGAAGTTAGTAGTTTAAAAACCACGTTTGCACGGTTTTGCACACCGGGCAGCTAGCCCGTTTAGCTATGGTTAAATTATTCCCGGCTCCACTAAGTCTCCTCTTCAGTTTTTCCTTTGAAACTAGTCTAACTCTCAACCTAAGCACTCAAAAAGCATCCTACAGTCCAGCACTTGCTCAGATCTAATAGCAAGCACTAATATACCTTGACACTTGATTGCCCAACAGGGCAAGGCTCTTTATCCACTCCTCACCAACCAAGCGACTAAGCAGTTCACCCTACTATTCAGGAATGACCAAAGGGCAACTTCAGGTGTACTCTCCAGTCCAGCTGGTGAACCTGGGTATCTTGAGACAATGTTACAACTGCCTCATGTACACAGACAACCCTCTCCTCCTACCACAAAACACTAACATATGCGAAAGATGCAATTATACAGCCAAACTGGAGGCAAAGGTCTCTCCACCCAAGACTGGAACAGACAGTCATGAGGTGAAGGTTAACACTTGCACCACACCTCCAACCTCACAAAGACCTACTAAACCAGCACTGGCAAAAAATACACATAAATACACTAAATCATACTTGGAAGCACTAAATAAAAACCTGCCAAAGCATCAGAGAGCTCCAAAGCAGACACCCAAAAAACCTGCACCTCCCGTCACAAACCAGACAACACATAAAACACAAAATCAATGTGCTGCACAATCACAGCCCATAAGATGAAATAACATACCTAACACACTAGTAGAAGGTGACTCTATAGTCAGGCACACTGACATCCCACTCACTAGGCTGGACAAGGAGAAGGTTACTGTTAGCTGCCTGTCGGGAGCCAAAATCCACCACATAACACAAGCACTCAGGTCACTCCAGAACAAGTACAAATATGACTCTGTCATTGTTCATGTTGGTGTGAATGACTGGAGATGTACCTCCCTGGACTACATGAAGAGACATGGAAGAGCTCTCTGATTATGTAGCCCAGGTGGGTATGATCCTGACCCTGAGTAGCATCCTGCCCTCACCAAGAATGATACCTCAGTATAAAGAAAAAAATGATAAATTTCAACAGTTGGCTAAGCTTCTGGTGTCATTCAAAGGGGATCCAGTGTCTGTCAGCCTGGGACAACATGCTTGACAAGCCGCATTGCTTCACAAGAGATGGCTTGCACCTGTCACCCCTAGGCTTTCAAATACTGGCCAAGGCTCTTACTGTCCCCATAGTGCCTTTTTTAGGCAAGGCTCAAAAGTCAAACCCACCTCCATAAACAGCACAAATAAAAAAATGAGGGTTATGCTACTCATTGCCAGGAGTTTAAATCTCAAAATGCATGCGCTCAAAGCACTCCTCAGTATGGAGAACATCGATATCTGTGCAGTAACTGAAACCTGGTTCAAGGCTTGAGAAAGCACTCCAGAACTACCGGGCTACAACTCATAGCACACATTTCGGCCACAGAACATGGACTGAAATGCAAAATGAGGGGGTGTATCCATATTCATCAAGGATACCTACACCTCCAGGTTAGTGGTGCAGCATGATACCTCTGAGATCATCCATGTTCAACTAACATTGGGCAAATCTGCAATGCAAATTGTGGCCTGCTACAGATCGCCCTCCATGACTCAGGACCACTCTGCCTTTCTAGAAACACTGGAAAATGTGAAGGTCCTACTAAACACCCTAATACTGGGCTATTTCAATTACCCTACCATTAACTGGGAAAACTAATTGAGTACAAACTCCCAGGCTCAGCTCTTCCTGGAATTTATCAACTCAAATGCCATGGATCAGCTGGCAAACTCCCCTTCCAGAGGTGAAAACATATTAGACTTGGTCATCACCAACATGGGCGGCAGGTGTTCTGCACCGGAGGTCAACCTGTCACTGGTTAGATCAGACCATAAACTAATCACTCTGGATGTCCACACCCCACCACCACCCCCAACCAAGAAAACCACAGTGAAGAACCTTTCTAAAGCAAACTTCAACTTACTTAAGACAGAGGTGGTAAGTTTCACAGCCCCCACTCTAAAGGATAACACTGCCCAAGATGCAGAATCCTTTACAAATGCACTCTATGAGTACCTACAAGGATGCATGGATCATTCCATCCCTAGCAAAATCAAGACTCACTCCCCTAAGAAAAGGAAACCAGTCTGGTGGACCCCTACCATAAACAGGTTATACAATAAAAGGAGGAAACTAGTTCAGAAAAAAGCAAATCCCAAGACGGAAAGATATCCCTGATCAGTATCAGTAAGAAACGAAACTAAGCTCCCTCATAAAATCATCCAAGGCTAACTTCGAAAGAAAAATAGCCAAGGATTCGAAAGATAACCACAAAGCATTCTTTAGCTATGTCAAGAATCTAAGTGGCAACTCCCAGATATGCTCTGAGCTAGTGCAAAATAGCACAAAATATACTGAACCTACTGATATTGCCAACATCCTGGCAGATAGATTCAGTGCAAACCTCACTCCCCCCTCTCACTTCCAAAACGGCCCACAACAATACTGGAAAAGTGTAGTGTCCCGGAAATCACAGACACACAGATAAAAACAGCCCTTTCAAAAGCCAAAGACAGTGTCAATGGGGCCAGATGGTATCCCAGGATGTGTCTTGCACGAACTACAGAACAAACTAACCCCCCCACCTAAACATGCTGTTCAACATCAGCCTCTCCACAGGCTACATGATCATAGAATGGTGCACAGCAACGGTTATTCCACTCCACAAAGGAGGTGTCACAAATGACCCTGGTAACTATTGCCCCATAAGCCTGACTAGCCTGGTCTGCAAGGATATGGAGTGCATCATGATGGAACTCATTAACAAACACATTGGGAACCTCCAAACACTTGACCCAACACAGTTTGGATTTGCTAAGGGCAGATCATGCCTACTAAACCTGGTTGACTTCTTTGAGACAGTCACCGAGGCCATAGATGAGGGTAAGGAGGTACACACAACCTACCTTGACCTCGCCAAGGCATTCAACACCATTCCTCACTCAGGTATTATAGAAAAACGCACCAGTCTGAATATAAACCCCTACATCACAAGATGGATTGCCAACTGGCTTACTCATGCAGTAAGAATAGCAGGCTCCAGGTCCAACTCTAAACCAGCCATAAGTGGTGTCTCACAAGGCTCGGTCCTGGGACCCTTACTGTTTGGCATATACTTCTTAGAAGTACAGGCAAACACAGGAGGACTGTGGCTAACCAAGTTTGCCAATGACTGTAAACTGGGAGCCATAACTGACTCTCCGTCTGACACAGACATCCTCCTAAAAGGCCTTACTGAGACGGACACCTGGTGTCAAAGTCATGGCCTCAAGCTAAATGCCAAAAAATGCATAGTCATCCCATTTGGGAAAAACAAAACACCCACGAATTACCACATAGGTGGCAGCCCCCTTAATACAGAAGAGGTAATAAGAGATCTGGGGACCCAGGTAGATAGTAATCTCTCCTTTGACATTCATATCACCAAAGTAGTTAGGAAATCCTTCTATGTGGCCCATCTAATAACTAAAGGGTTCGCATCTAGAAATAAAGAGGTTATAGTGCCCCTCTACTCATCACTCATCAGAGCCATCATAGAGTACAATGCCCCATTTGGGATGTACCTCACAAGACACTTCCAACAGCTGGAAAGAACACAAAAGTATCTCACCAAGAGGATTACAGGCCTCAAACATATGTCCTATGCAGACCGACTGAAAAAACTCCGGCTGTACTCAATGGCATATCGCTTACTCAGAGGTGATCTCTGCCTGACTTACAAATCCATCTCCAACTCAAAATTCATGGACATGCTCCACCTAAAGAAATCCAAGTCACTGCGAGCCACATGCTCTAGTGAGCTAAACCTCACCACAACAATAAATAGAACATGCTGGAGGGATAGGTTCCTGATACAGAGACTCCCCATGCTTTGGAACAAAATTCCTAACTACATTAGGCAGAGCACCTCACTAACACTCTTCAAGAGAAACCTTGATGAGTAGATGGGTAACAGAAAATACACCTCTGGGATCACTTCATTTGCTCTGCTTGACAGAGGCTCAGTTAATTAATCAATGGGGCAGTGAAAGCCGACATACTCTGGCTAGGCTTATAAATGCCCACAGGCAGATAGCCTAGTTCCTACCTATGAGCCTATGGACCTATGAGAGGCATTGGCAGCAACACCAAATGTTGCAGTGTTACAAGGTAATATGTGCATATATAAAGATGTACAGTAGCTAATGTGATACTGGCTATATTGCTGACATTCCGAGTACGTGTGCACAACTGAGGGTAAAAGCAAACTGCTTCCCAATGCAGATAGACCTGACACTCATATACTGGTCTGCAGAGCCTGCCACAATGACTGCTAATGTATTATACTGGTGACACAGTAAGCTTACCTGGACACTCCTCTGATGGTGATGTTATGGCACTCACCTCCAGGATGTATGGTGTGATGGTTGGCTGAGAGCTCTTGCTTGATCCTAGGTTCACCAGGAATTCCTCTGTGGCTGAGAGTAGTTGTTCAGTTGCAGGCCTCCACTAGTGGCAGCACGATCCCTGGCAACAGCAGCTGCCCTTTGATGTGTGGCATTGACCATGTTTGTGGCCTGGTGTCGAGCCTGTTCATAGGTCCTGTCCTGCTGGTCAATATGATTAACAGCCCTCACAAGGTTGGCCCACAATGCTGCCTGCTATATATGATTGTGGCATTCTCTTGAAAGCAGGATGTGATGGTTGAGTCCGAGGGCATCCAGTATAGCATAATTTTTTGCAGATGAAAATGGAGAATGTCTCCACTGGTACATCTTTCCTGCAAGTCAACAAGAGGGGAACATATTACAGGACCAGATATGTGGATGTCCACTATGTACAGACCCTACACACCCATAATGGCCTGCATTATTCACTGCTCCCTCATACGTCATACCCCACAGTTTGGCAAGACACTAAGCATCTGGCTATCACCAAGATAGTAGCAATACTGGTAATACCCCTGTGTGCTGTGACAGAGTCTGATGTATGCCACTGCAATGTTCTGTGGTGTCTCCCTTATGGGCAAATCTCCACTAATATGTGATACGGCCACTGTCAAACAAATAGCAGTGTGGTATTCCAATAACTATATGGGGACAGTCCAGCAACACCAGTGTGCCACACTAGCAGACAGCAATGCAAATCTGCTGTAGTATATGTTCCCATAGGCATCATACCTCTCAACTATGCAGATGTTTGCAGAATGTTACTATGTTTGCCTCATAGATGTGGTCCTTCTTGCACAAACTTGTGCGTGTCTGACAAATGCTTGTCCACTGATTGATGGTTGCTGTCAGAAAAGTGACACAGAATTTGTCACCCATCAGACCCCTCAGACAAGACTTATGCAACAGTAATATCTGTTATTGTAATCACATTTTTACTTTGTATGGCCAATATGTATACTCTGTCACTGAGTTTGGGCCTTTTTCCCCAATTAAATATGGCTTTGTCCTGATTTCTTACTGTAAGAGGTTGAGAGCTTTGTTAGGCATAGCTCTCCACTAGACAGGGATGAATGACCATGAAACAAGGACTTAGCCAGGACATTCAGGGACACTTTTACAATGTTAGTACTATTTAAGTGTGACATTGACAGACTGAGAGGAGGTGAATTACAGTACATTGTTTGATGTTACAGGGGTGTACACTCTTACTTAGTGTCACTATGTCTTACATGTAATCTACTTTCTTTAGTACAACAGATCATTATAGGAGGGATGGACAGAGACAGAGAAGAGATGTGATTCAAAGCAGAGACAATTGAGAGGCATGCCTGTAGGAGATTGACAGCAGAGTATCACTGACATGTCATTATCATAGACCTAATACAAGCTAACTGTTTTAATCCCTATTCCCCGTACCTCCATCCTCCCGTTTGCATCCCATTTTCTGGAGAAATGTAGTAAATACCTGGTAGAATGATGTATTCCTTTTTCTGAAGGATTAAGTAAAATCACATACATACCTATTCCCTATAAGTGGTTGCTTTCCTTTTGTAGGTAATGTTCATTAACAGGTAATTGCCTCTGCACCAGTCTGTGGCTCAGAATTGTTAATTGCATCCAAAACAGCTGAAATGCACTATCATTAGCCAATGACATGGCACCACAGTACAATATATATAAGGCCTTCATGAAGGCCTTGGCCCCTTTCTTAGTTTTTGAGATGGACATTACTGAGGTGTGGAGACTACAGCATTGCAGAGGGTAAGTACAAATACTGTCCCTGTAGAGATGTATGAAGTATGTCCCCTGTTTTGCCTCATATGTTTGGTCATTGTGCCATGAAAGCATGGTCATCTGGTAGTTCACTGGCAAACATCGTGGGTTGAGATCAGAAAGGGGAGAGAGACATGTGAGTGTGACACTTCATAACTATCACAATATGCAAGCTAAAGCAGTAGCTGCTATTCCATCAACTTACTATCATTGTAGGGGCAAACTGTGAAACCTTTCTCTGGACCTTTGTCTTCCCTTTATGTATGGGTGTGTCCAGATCCCTTCTTATAGGGGGTTGGGAGGTATGGTTGGTCTGTAGAAGCTAACTTAACATACAGTCATGTATGTTCCAGCCTGCAGCTGCTGCTTCAGCCTAGGATACAATGGGGGGGGGGTGACCACTTTGGAGGCCTGCAAGCTGTACATGTAATTGTGGCAGCTGTAGCATCCCTGTCATTACAGCAGAGCCGGGGTAAGGGTACCCATTACAGTCCAGTAGCGGCATGTGCTTAAGGTACATCTGTTATGCAACAGTGCCAATAGCAGAGTAGTAGGCGACATATAGTTAGGCTATACAAATATGTCCAGTGTGTCCTTACCTGCAGGCCTGTAACTTGCAAAACTGGGTAGCTGATAATTCAGTAGCAGTTACCAATGGGGATTAAAAGTACATGACTCAGTCATTAATTGCTGTGTTCACAACAATGTAATTGATTTGCAACACACTGAATTCAAACCCAGGACTGTATGTGACAAAATGTTCTGGAGACAAGTCATTTAACAGACTGAGCTACTGAGTCACTGCTGCAGAAGGCATATTTGCTAGATATATGTGCTGACATATAGGCTGTGACACATGTTATCTACATCCACCAGTATGTGCATGGCTTTCAAAAGCAGTTGTTCGGCAGCAGGGTCCCATTTGAACATATGTACTCTGTCAATGATACCTTAGCAGGTTTGTTTGAAGATGTTGCAGGTAAAAGGAAGAAGCATTTACCTGCTATCGCAGGCCTTCTGTACTGCCATTATTATTTATTTGGATGTCTAATGGTGTATTTTTACATCAGAATCCAAGGTACATTCCCATTTGTCACATTAGGTTTGATTTCAGTCTGTATGTGACAATCAGTATGTATTGCTGGAAACACCTATTTTAATTAAGATCTGGGTGGCTTAGTGGGTTAGTGCAGTAAGCTGTAATTGACAGGGGTCCAGATTTAAAATGTGGCAGAGGTGGTTATTTTACACATGTTCCTAACACTGAAAGAAGCACATAGGATCAAGGCACATTAAAGCTCATTTAATCAGATTTGTGAAGTGTGATGCATAGCATTCCACTTAGCTCCACACAAACCCACACAAAAAAAAAATTAAAAAGAAAAAGGGGGTGCTAGGACAGTGGTGAAATTGGAGCAAACAAGAAAACAAGAAAAAAAATAGTGAGAGACAGGTAGGGATGTGCATCACGGGTGTAGGGAAGAACCGTAGCCTTTCATTTCTAGTACAGCAACAGCTGTGCAGTATGACAGATTTTGTGGATGAAATTGGACTCTCAAACCCCAGAGAGAGGGGTGAGGACAACATAAATGTGTTGTCAAGCCAATTGGACCAAGTTAGGTTGTGTCCAGTGGGGTTCCCTATCAGAAGCCTGAAACACTATAAGCCTGAAAATCAAAATCCTGAAAACTATAGACTGAAAGTTCAAAATCCTGAAAGCCCAAAATCCTGAAACTCAAAATCCTGAAAACACAAATAATGCTAATATGTCACTATAAAGACACTAATATCTACCAACTGACCCTGACCCTAACCCTAACCCTAAGGTCCGTCACTATCGCACACTCACCTGACCCGCCTAACCCTAACTCACTTAAACCACTAACCCCAATATTTGTCACTATTGCATACATGCCTAACCTGCACTCTAACCCTAACTCACTTAAACCGCCCCTAACCCTAACATAAAACCAACCGCACACTTACCTGAACCCAACGCATGACCCAACACCACAGGGCTAACAATAGCAAAGCCACAATGACGTCAGTATGTCCATTTTGTGTTTTCAGGATTTTGAGTTTCAGGATTTTGGGCTTTCAGGATTTTGAACTTTCAGTCTATAGTTTTCAGGATTTTGATTTTCAGGCTTATAGTGTTTCAGGCTTCTGATAGGGAACCATCCAGTGGACATGTGTGCGAAATGGAGATCTATATATGGGGCGATTTTGTTTTGTGGGACAGGTGCCCATTTTTTTTTTTTTTTTTATAAGGAGAGAGTGAAATGTTGGGGAAGGGATACAGGTATGTGTGGAGAGGTAAGTTGGGTAGGAGAGGATGCAATTGCAGACAGACAAGACAGACAAGAAAGCAGCTAGGGGTGGTGTGTGACACATTAGGGGATAAACCCCTTGGATGGGAATGGTGTTGTGGAATCCAAAGTTCATATACCTCCAGACAGCAGCAGCATGACTGACGTTCCCAGCCATGAGCAGCCCACACTGCTACCTCACTGCCCCAAAGGTGGCTGAGCTGAAGACTGAGCACCAAGGCCAGGCGTTCTCACTAGCTTGTCTAGTCTGCCCTCAATCTAGTGCAGGTGATGTTCATAGCTCCTTTGAACAGTCCTGCTCACCATGGCTGGTAGTCAATCCTAGGTGACTACCGCCCCTCTGCCACTGCTCCCAGGGAAAGGACAGGCCCCATTCCTCTGAGCCAGTTCCGCCAGAAGGTGGTGCAGGGCCAGCAGAGAGGGCACCACTGGCTTGGGTCCCAGATGTGCAGGGACCTGGTGCCATGGCCGGCTGAGGTACGGTAGGTGGATCAACAGGAGCTGGCCTACCCTGATGTGCTGTGGTTATAGAGGGGAAGCAGTACATTTAGGTTAGTTATGAACAAAAACTTTGTTAGTAATAACAGCATGCCAGAACATTGGAAATAACCCCATTACATATCAATGCATATTATGTGAAACACAACAATGACTAACAGAACAGTCAGTATATTAACAGCATGCAAGTAACCATTACAGCATATAGCCAACAGAATAGTTAATTCAACAAGATGTGTTAATATGCAACCATTGTAAAACATAACAATAACAAAACACATTCCCCAAAATAAAGTTTATGGAACAACATATGTTAATAATGAACCATAACCAATGCATAACAATAATAAATATTTGAAGATAAAAGTGCCTATAACTGCTGTGGCATGTACTACCTCTCAAGCTATCTGCATGGGGCAGTATGGGCCAAATAGTAACAACTGCAGGTGCACAACTACACAGAACACTTGCACATCAAGTGTACCTATTGTACTACCAAGGTGTACTGTAGGCTGATGCAGTGTTACTTTCCTATTTACATAATCATGTTATTGATACATCTGTGACAGAGGGATTACACAACAGTAATTACAGTCTGTGACAGAGACTCATGAGAGACATGCATGTGTACAGTACAGACAGTAAACAGCTATCATGCCTTGCTTGGCAGGCATGGGGATAGAAGCCAACAGCAGTGACTGCAGAGGACATCTGCATCACATGTATTAATTGACTGCAGCAACCTTTAACACATGCTCCAGGCATGCAGCCATACCAAAGCTTACACATTTTATTTCTTTTCTTTTCTTTTATTATTATTACACTTATTTCCTGTATTTTATGCTGTATTTTCACATTCCTAGTAATGATTGTAACAGTCTGTGATATGTAAACACACAATAATGTGCTCATAATATGAGATACCTCACCCATTTACATGTAGTTCCTGTGGAGAGAATATATGCAAACATTATGTGACTGATACTGTAATATTTCAATCTACATAGCACTGGATTCGAACCCTGGTCTGTATGTGGCAAAAATGTACTTTTTACACAGCATTTAGCAAACTGAGCTACTGTGTCACTGCTGATTATTGACTGGCTGATATTTTCCTAGAGCTCAAATTATAACCTGCTAATAGTGATACAGTTCTATACTTGACTGCAGTGACAGTTGAACACACATGCATGACAGAGATAATAGGTAAAGTATACATTACTACATAGAATTCAGGTGTACACAATACATTGTTATTGTGTCAACATATGTGTGAAGTCAACAAGCAATATCCAATTATGGGGTATTATTTGCAATATACATCTAGTGCACTGCTATACCTGACTGCAGCACTGCACCTCACAGCCTGAATGCTTGTAACTGACATGCAATGGTGAAAAAAAGACAATCCTGCTGTACACAATTTACCTTGGTGTTATTGCTACTAGTCCATGTGCCATTGCAGACACAGTTGCGAAACAAATCTGAGCCTACACTTATTGCACAGCAGACATTATTAGATATACCGTCATGCAAGTTGTTGTTCTTCTTTCAGCTTTTCCCAGTTAGGGGTTGCCACAGTGGAACTCCGGTCTGCTAATGATTGGCAGCAGATTTTTTATAGGTGCCAAGGTGCCAGCTTGACTCCCAACCTTCAACAAAGGCACGCCCATTCTACAAATGTCTTTCAAATGCCACTCAACCATGGGGAGGACATGCAGACTCCACACAGAAGGTGCTCCAGCCGAGAATCGAACGGAAGTACCTCTTGCTGTGAGGCAACAATGCTACCGCTGCACCACCAAGGCTTCTATTATTTTGTGTTTTTATTGCAGAACAGTTTTAATAATTGATTTATTGTAAAACAGCCCTACTTCCACAGTCATTGCACACCAGACTTTATTAGAGAAACCTTCAATCAGCTACTGGTATAATTTCATGTTTTTATTGCACAACAGTTGTCATTATGCATGGGGCTGCAACACAGCTGTAATTCCAGAGTTATTGCAATACAAACATTATAGCATATACTTTATTACAGTTAATGCTTTAGTCTTTCCTGCTTATGGCACTAAAGTTGGCAGTATGCACTTCTTGCAGTACAGGTGTAAGTCATTGCAATACATTCATTGCAATACAATCTTTACTGTATAAACCTAATCACAATGAATGCTTTACTCTTTCTTGCTTTATTTCACTATAGATAGCAAAATACATCTCTACTCACCACACTCACAGCCCAACTTGGCAAAGCACCCAGCATGTGCCTCGATGTTGTGAGTCCTCTCCTCTGCAGCTGTTGGGAGAGAGGCACATCATTATGCATACCAGTTTAGTAGACATTCAAGATTAGATTTTAGCAGTGGCGGCTGGTGACTTCAAATCAAAGGGGGAGGGGGGCTGCAGGAGACAGCTGAATGGGTGGGACCAATTGGAAGGGGTGTGGTCAACTAGAAAGGGGTGAGGTTATGCTCAAAACCACAAAACCTGGGACTTTAATTAAATGCGCTGCCGTGGGTAGCAAATTGTCATTTTGAGAGTCCAATCAAGACAAAATGAAGTGGAGAAGAAAAAAAAAAAAACATTTCAATGCATTGGCTACATTGCAGCTTACTTAATATCTAGATGGAAACAAAAAGGTTGTGAGGCATAAAAAAATAAATTACTTTTTAAATACAATACTGGAATGCCAGTCAAAATCAAGTATAAAAAAACAAGCAGCACTGAACTCAAACCACTTCTCCTTGCACTGCATTTCTCATTATAATTTATATTCAGCTTTGTAAAAGTACCAAGTAACATGCTGAAAGTAGAAATCTCTGTGATACCTCCACTTGTAAAAATGTTTCTTATCTAAAAAAGACCTGCTGCCTGACAGCAACTGTTTGCTTGTTTCATGGGGAAAACATGATCAAAGTAAAAAATGAAAAACAAACAAGAAACACGCTAAAGATAAATTGCTCAAAGGATTACTGCACAGGTTATGGACCACACACGATAGATTGGCATTCTGTTTAGTTTACTAGTAAAGCCTGCAAAGATAACTGCAAGTCTACAACAAATGTAATGAGCTTCTGAAAATACTGTAATCATGTTCTTTATTACAAATACTGTCATATGCATTTCAATACCTAAAGATTATATGTTATCTGGTTATGTAAATATTCTCTGGATGGCAACAACAAAAAGGCTTTCAATGTAGCTAATTCTTTAACAGTATAGTTACTAAAGCTTTCTTGCATCTTATAATCTCAGACAAGCTTACCTGATGGTCATTAAAGCATTGCTCCTTAAAAACAGAGCAACCTTGCACTGCAATAACATGCATTTTCTGAATAATAAGAAGCATAATTTAACAGTATAAAAATATGACAAAAAAACAGAACATTCTGCAAAATCAAGGAAGGATGAAAATCACTGTAGTACTTGTGTGTAGCTTGGATGGGGAGATACTCTGCACACTTATATTGAATAACTGTTCCTTGCCTTGCTTGGAGACATCCAGAGTGGGGTACAACAAGTATGTCAGAATTTGAAATGTCTCTGGTTGACAGTGATGACCCTGACACATTTGTCATACCACTCAACCTCATAGCAAGAAATCTGGACAAAGCTATAAACAGAAGTGGGACAAGGGCCCAAAAATAAGGACACTTTTTAAATATTGCTCTTATAAACTTGGAAAGATAATAGAATAGTAGGTCTTGCATTAGTATGAATTTTCTGAAGGGTATGAAATCTGAAACTCAAATGTATGTCGTTATTTTCTAACTTCAATATTTAATTATTTGCCACTAATTTGCCAGAAAACCACAATTTTAAGAAAAAACAGACCAAAAATGTGATACAAAAATATAAAATAGCCACATATTACAGCTGGGAGCCTGTCAAAGAAGGGACAATTTTTTAATATTAGTACTGTTAAGCTGAGCAGCTGAAAAAATAAGAGAATCTACATGCATTTCTGAAATAAAAGTAATCTATAAATCTGATCACTACAATTATTTATTAATTGCAAACCCTCCACATTTCCTTCCAAAGTTACCATTTTGAGGAGAGATTATTAGGGGGAGAGCAATATTTTGAGCCAAAATCGGGGACAGTTGAGAGGTTTGGAAATACCTAATTATATAAAATGATTTATTTGCGTGTACGTCTCAACCTCTTAATGCAGGAAATATGGACAAAGCCAAATATATTGGGAAACATACAAACAATACTAAACATTGCTCTTGTATAAACTTAGACACGTGGTAGAATAACAAGTCTTGCTTTAACATGCATTTTTCAGAAGGGTATGACATCTGAAACTCAATGTCTGTTATTATTTATTGACTTCATTCCTAAATGATTTGCCAGAAAACCACAAATTTTATGAGGAACAAACCAAAAATAAGAAGCAAAAATCTATTCATTCTGAGAAAATCTAGACAGTTAAGAGATATAATTTAGCCGGGGCTGTCTTTGAGTTTGCCGCCTTCCCCCCTCACAAAATCATGGTTGAATGGGGCCTCCCTCCTGCAGCCATTCCAATGTCCTATTACTTGGCTATTTCACCCCATTTACCATAAAATTTAATGTGCATACTGCTTTCCTTCTATGATGATTTGGATTTCATTTAAAAGTTTTATTTTACATTTTACAGCATAGACACTAATAGACATCTGCTAAACAAAGCAATGCAGTCGCACAATGAAAATAGACTTAGCATTAAAACTTCTCTGTCCTTGAAACTCACATTCATTGAAACAGAATTGAAAACACATTCAAAGAAAATACATCTGGCCAGTGGCAGATAAAGATTAACTTTGGGCTGTTTTCAAATCATAGCCCCTTGCACGCGAAACATACATGTGTTCTTTAATACACCTTCATGACTGTATTAAATTATATTCCTAGTATAATGTAATACAGTTGTTAGAGGGTATTTTAAATGTATTGCTTTGAACATTTTTCCAGTAAACAATGAAACAAAATGCATGCACCAATAATGACAAAACTGCCCAATTCAGAATATTCCCATCATAAAAGTCTACTCAAACATCTACAATCCACCAGTATCAGTAAATATGCACAATCTCTGCAGAAGTAAAAGTCATATAAATAATTCCACATTAAAGAGATCTGTAACTAATGAAGAGGTTGCTGCTAGCAAACAACTTTATATTTCATTGTTTCATCTACAAATAAAGTGCCTGTTGCCCCTGAGGAATAAATTGCCTATGTTACATTAAAAAAATATATGCTAGTAATATTGCAATAGGGACTGGATGGCAAACTGGAAACAGGTTTATAGTTACTAGGTATCTCTGCCAAAGAGGACATTCTCAGGACTGCATCATCTATTCCCTTTAAAAGTACAACATGGTACAATATCAGCAATGCATCTACATACCGTGTGAGTAGAACCCACAGCCTTTTGCATAAAAAGCAAGTATTCAACCTGTTATGCTATTAACAATTCAAGCAGACTCAGCATAAGCAGCACTAAACTTCTCTTCTCCTGAAGTTCTCTGCTCCTTGTAAAATCCACTCAACACTCAACTGTATCTCTCAACTTTGCAGCATAAGAAATCTGGAAAAAGCAAACATTTATTGGGGAGGACAAAAGCCCAAAAATCAGGGACACATTTTAAACATTCTTGGATAATCTTGGAAAGTTGCTAGAATAAAATGTTGTGTTACCCATGTGCATTTCATTGCCAAGTCTTGGCCCCAGGACCCTGTGCACTACAGTCAGAGCAACATAACACTATGTCAAATCAGTTGCTTTTTGAAAGACAGGAAGACTGAAACTTAAATGGCTATCATTTAGTGAATTCAATTCTCACCATAGCTCTCAACCTTTTAGCATAAAATACCTGGACAAAGCCAATAATAGGGGAATACAGCCCCCAAACATATTCAGTGAATTCAGTTCTCAACATAGCTCACAACCTCTTAGCACAAAAAACCTGGACAAAGCCAATAGTGGGGGAATACAGCTCCAAAAATAGGGACACATTTCAAATATTGGTGTATAAACTTAGATAATTGCTAGAATAAAACGTTTTGTGTTACCATGTACTTTCTGAAGAGTATGACGTCTGAAATTCAAATGCCTGTCATTATTTAGTGAATTAAAAATCCAGAAAACCAAAGATTTTATGAGGAACAGAACAGAACAAAAATATGAGTCAAAAATCTGAATATTTTTCACAAGTGGTGGTGTGTAGGGAATTCAGGGTCTTGCTACCTCCATCCAACGTACAGGGTTTGAGCCTGAGTTACTCTCCAGACACCAGGTATATTTAACTGGGGCATTACACACACACTCACACACACAGACACACCAGGTATATTTAACTGGGGCATTACACACACACTCACACACACACACACACACACACACACACACACACACACACACACACACACACACACACACACACACACACACACACACACACACCAGTACATGAGTTTGGAATTGCATCAGCAGCTTTGTTCAAAAAAAGTCCCATCTTCCTGCAGCAGCTTCATTCAAATAATACAAAGTCCCTTCTTCTCATGACAGCAGCTATCCATATGTGCCTGCAGACACAGTCCATTCCCCTTCCAGTCTATGGGCATCTGTACTCTGCTGCCTTCTCTTCATAATCCGGACTGGTTAAACAGCAGTCCAGATTCCTGCATGCATGCGCAGAGTTCCGAGGCTCACAGCTAATTTTTTTTTTATTTTATTTTACAGCTGGGGAGGCTGCTGTCCTGCAGTCCAATAGCATTAGCAGCCCCTGGATATTGGTGAAGTACAGATAGTGGTACTTACATACATGTGAGACATTTACAGCCTGGAATTCTTGGACCCAGGTGTCCAAGAGAGCCTCCTTCAATCTTCTCAGATCATCAAGGTTGTTACAACACTGCTTACCTGTGTGGGGGGATACCAGTTGCACTGGTGAGGTCCTTTGCCAGCTGTTCCCAGGCCTCTGGCTTGTACTTTGAGCCCTGGTAACCTCCCTGCATCAGCTGGCCCTCATGATTTTTGACAAGGAGTTTGACCATGACCCTGGACTCCTGAATGCCTCACCACTGTGCCTGAAAGCATGAACCCTCTCCAACACCTGCCACTGTATCTTTCAGAGACAGAACTCCAATAGATTATGCTGTATTCCCACCTATTGGGCTTAATATAGCCTTTTTTCACACCCCTGCATGCCATTGGGTAATATTTAAAAATGTGGCATGTCACTTAGCAGGGCACAAACCAGTTCATCTCAGTTAAGTAGTGCTAAAACCTGCATACTTAACAGTGATTAGCAGTATGCAAACCAACCAAGTGATGCCAATCAGTTCATAAACAGTAGTCACCATTATTTATTTATGCAGTGCTTAGCAGGTCTAGCAGGTCTAGCAGGTCTTAGCAGAGTTTAGCTGACCACAGCAGGCCAGTATTTAAAAATAATTTGCATAATTTGTATTTCAAACAAAAATGCTAACTTGCTCTTCCATATATTTAAACTTTGCACCTACTGCGCATAAGGCTATAACTCTAACCATTTACCTACATGGACATGTGAAATTTTGCTATATCTTTACATATATCTGTGAGCTACCTTTAAGAAGTGCTGAGCACCGTGGCACGCTGCACAAACTCACTCAGCTATGCTTAAACTTGACCTTTACAGACTAATTAAATATATCCAGTTTCTAGTTTTAGATGTCTGGCAGGTGTCTTGGCACCACTTAGCACTGCTGTGCTCCACACCATTTGTTTGTGTCTTTCGGCTTTTTCCCGTTTAGGGGTCACCACAGCAGAACTCCGCTCTGCTAATGATTGGCAGTTGATTTTTACGTACTGGCTTGCCAGACCTGACTCACAACCTTCAACGAAGGTACGCCCATTCACGCATGTCTCCACGCTGAAGAAGCTCTAGCTGAGAATCAAACCGGACAGCGTCTTACTGTGAGGCGACAATGCTACCACAGCACCACCACCGCGATCCATGCCGTGTGAATATGGGTTTAAAAAATAATTAAATTACATTGCTATAATACAGTTAGACAGTGCAGGGAGTGTGTTACTCATCTGCGGACACAGTTAGCACCACATTCCCTACACTTATTCAATAACCATGTCCCACAGCTCTTCCTCAGCAATAGGGAGTGCTGCTGAGAGGGAACCATGTACACAGACATGGTAACATTCTGTGTAGGCTGTACATTATGCCTACACAGATTTTACTAAATCTAGGGTAGTGTCTTCATAGCCTTTCTAAAAATACTATAACATATTATAATGCACAAAAACACAAAATTATATTATATTTTCTTTTGATAAACTGTCACAAATTGATATGTCTCAGAAACTGTACAACATAGACATACTGTATATGGCTAGAACATTTTTGTTGACTAGACATAAGCTTTAATATGACAGGAAAAATTCCTTTGTGAGTCCACATTCAGTGAGATATTTAAAGAAATATGAAAACATATACTTATATAATTACCAATATAAACGACACTGAAAATATCTTTCAAGACTTGCAATGTAAAGTAAAAATTTCAGACAGGTTTCTTTGGTAATATCTAATGTTTTACCTGATGTCATGCAGTTGTTTGAATAAAAGTCAATTTAACACCAGGTTGAAATTAATCTATTAACATTAAGTTGTTTTTTTATCTTTATTTATGAATTAATGGGTTTATTTGATTGTTTTATTCTATTGGTGTGTATGGGTCACATGACTATTTAAAATGTATTATTTAAGCTTTATTTGAAATTGAGTTAGTGTTCTGATGAAGTCCTTTTACATGTGGATGAAGACAAACTGTGTTTACTGCTACATATTATTTTCATACTTACTAACAACAACTATCAATATCTCAGGTACAGAGCAATATATATGAACAGTGGCAATAAATGTCCTTGTCTCCCACCATGGCATTCTGCAACATAGCCCTCAATAACATATAGGGTTCTCCATTCTAAAACTATGAACATAAAGATGAAAATATGAATAATAAGTGGCAAGCAATGATCAATTTCTCTACTGCATGGCATCTTAGATTAACAATTTTACATCTAGGCAGACCCATGAAAAACCTTTAAGAATGATGGATTTTTTTGGAAATGTCACAGAGAATTAGATCACTAAGGGCTAGCCTGTTTAATTATTACTAAAGGGATAAGTAATAAAGAAAATCAGTCACAACAAGATTTCTAGAACTTGAATAAACTGTACTTTTGGCTTCAAAAATAATATAGATTACAAAATATTTATAGTATAAATGAATGCAAATGTTCATTGATTTTTATTTATTGTAGTTCAAACTTGGACAGATAATAAATTATATTTTTTTGCATTTTTCTCTAAGGTGATGAATGAAATACACAAAGCAATTCATGAATGTAGAACTACATACTGGACATATTACAGTAACAGCAAAGACCTATCCTGTGAACGATCAAGGGGACATGGTACTGAAGCAACAGAATCAACCCTGAAGGAAAACCATAAAGTATTTTAGCATCATTAATGACATTTAAGAGAAAAGCATGAGTGCTGTCTACGTGAAATTCAACACAGTAATGATAAAAAAAGAATATCTTAGTGCTACAATAGACATCTGTGTATTCTTCTGGATTCTTACAGACAGCCTTATCTAAAAAGGGATGATGTTGTGGATTTCTTTAACAAAGATGACAAAGATAAGAGCCTTAACAAATGGACATCTCAAGAAGGCAACGCTAAAAACTGTCAACCATATGGTGGATCCTCATTACTGAAAGGATGATATGCTAGTAATGTTTTTGTTGTTTATTTAGAAATATTATATGCAGTAAAGTGAGAGCAACCTGGGTTTTTATATGAACTCAAAAAAATCTAAATTATTAGTATGCAAACCACTGCAAATGGATTTTTCAAATATTAAGAACAAGGCAGAATTTACTGAAATTACAGAAGTAAACTCATAGAAAGGATGAACCATATGAGTAACAAAGTAGTAAAATGGTACATCAGCCAACTATGCAAGCTGTTAGTATAGTAGAGAATGGGATGAAAGAAAAGCCATTGCTTGGAAGTGGCACAGATGAATGAATTTTCACAGGTTAAATGAATGGGACACTCAGCTAGAAATGTGGAGACAATACAATTCTGAGGAATAGCTATGGAAAAAGATAAAAATGACTGTTACAAATAGGCTTATTATTTTCTGATGCTACAAAGGCAAAATATAGACTTCTTAATGATTGATTATAAAATCAAAAGCCAAAATATGTGTTTATCTGGAAGTGGATGAGTAAGGGAGACAGTTTCCTTGATCAGAGAAATGCATTGTTGGGGTTGTCTATGTGGTATATAGGAATGAAGCTCTACCAATGTCTCAGCATTCTGGGATCAACTAGTAGCCCTGGCAGGTGAGAAACCACCTGGAGAAAAACGGTCACCAAGTATGATATAAAGTTCAGAATTAGCTGTGATATGTCAGCATGTCTGTTTTGTCATATAAGATGAGATGGTTTAAATGTTTCAAGTCATAGAATGAAAAGAGAGTATCATATCAGTTGCCAAGATGGACAGAGTGTGAGAGAGAGAGTGTGTGTGTGTGTGTGTGTGTGTGTGTGTGTGTGTGTGTGTGTGTGTGTGTGTGTGTGTGTGTGTGTGTGTGAAGAAAGTGCATAATACTGAGCACAGGAAGCTGTTTAACATTGGATATCCTGATTTTTTTTTTTATTTCAGTTATACAGAGAGCAGATAGAGATGTGTGGCTAATGTACTTCTCAGGTGCAGGATGGATCAGGGTGAGGCAGTGATGATGCATATGCAAGAGAGATACATTATCCATAAGACTTGGATGGAGGGTGTAAAGATTACACTTGATAATGTTTATACTCCTTTAGGAATGGTAACAACAGACATTATGAACATTTTAGGATGGATTCCATACGGTTTGTGGAATCCGGAAGAATGTGTCATGTTTCACACAACAATTTTCAGATAACCAAGTGATAAGCAAATATGTTTCATTGTATGGAGAATAACTTGGCACAAAACAGATGTAACCAGAAACATCAGTTCAAGCTCATGCAGTCAAGTCAAAGCTGTATGCCTATAAACGTTTTTCATAAAGTAAAATATATATGTGCATTACCAGTGCCCATCTAAGGAAATTATACAAACTCAATGGGCCCTAGAGTAATAAGTGAAAAGTAGTAAATAACAGAACTATGCGTCAATCTGTCTGAAAAGTGACAAAAATCTGCAGACAATTATGGATATCATACTACATATCAGACATATATAAATATGGATTCCTTCAGAAGCTCGGTTTCAAAACTTCAAACTTCAAAAGGCTGAGACCAGAAGATCGAAGTTTTGAAACGTTGAACGTTCTGAGTGGAGATTGCTGTGCCATGTGGAATGGTGTATTTACCATTTTCCTCTCTGTAGTGTGATCACAGAGTTGCTATATTTATTTAGCAAGGTGTGTAGGGGGAAATATTTTTTTGTTTTTATTTTTTTTTTATTTACTTTTCAAAGTTTTAAAACTTCGATCTTCTGATATCAGCCTTTTGAAGTTTGAAGTTTTGAAACTTTAAACTTTAGAAGTAGATCCATAAATACACCCATCAGTATTTTCAGAATATGACATAATCTGCAAAATTCTAGTAAAAGGATTAATTAAGGTAAAGGGCAATCCTGGGCACTTAGCCATAGCTGATAGTAGCTAACAATGGGTGCAGGACATGTGTGGGGAACACAAGTAATGCACACATGCAAAGAAATAGAGTGATAGAAAAGCAGAAGTAGGGTATGAGTGAAGAAGAGGTACACACAACAGGTATGGTGGAATAAGAAGGTCAAAAGGAGAGGCAGAGGAGCATGGGCAATCATGGACTTTTTTTTGGAGGCAATAGGCCTCATTATTTATTTATTTTTTTTTTTGGGGAATACAAGGAAAGAAAAAGACATGGAAAGAGAAGGAGGGAAAAAGGACAGGACATGATAATCAAAGGATGGAAATACACATAAAGGAGAAGGTTTGCAGACAGCACACATACAGACTGTACAATACAGATGAAGGAAAACAGACAAACATGGTAGGGATACATACCATCCACGGAGCAATGCAAAAATACATATGTGTCAATGCAGCTTTGGTGAACTACAGATATGGATGGAATTAAAATATATCCATAATTATTTCTGAATAATGTGTAATATTTGTGGTATGTTTACAGAAATCAACGACTTACGAGGATTTCCACAAGTCTTATGTTCAATGACTAATTTTTGGATACTCTGATGCTTAATAATATAGAGGTAGTTGTTAGTATATTTAATCTGACAGAGGCAACATGAGAATGACTTTGAATGTCCACTGTTTCTTGTGTTGATATGTAATCGTGATTGCATAACAGTTCATTTGAATATGCTGATGTTTTTCTTCATTATTTCTGTATAAATTCCAGTATGGGTGTTGTGTAACTTGTGATGACAGGACAGGGAATACCACTGGAGGTGGGCCACCCTTGCCACTCACAGATGAGATAATGATTTTCCTGGCATCACATCCTACCACCAGTTGTTAAAACTGTTAGAGAAATATGCATTTGAATATATGTGAAGTACTAGTTTTAAAAGCAAAGTAGTATGTAATGCATTTTATTCTATTAATGATATAACAAAAAGGATGAATTCATGTGTAATTGCAAGAAGTTTTTGAAACTGCAGTGTGCCTTGTTGCAAGTTGGCCTCTGACCCTGGCAGCTGCTAGCTCAGCAAATTCTAATGTTTATGCTTTTCACAAGTGATTATCTGCTGGGTCAGGAAATTAAATATGTGAAATAATGAAATCTTCTGCTCTTTCCTGCTGGGATGATTGGCCTTGTGTATGTGTTACTAGATAACACACAGCTGTTGGGAAAGTGTTACATGGGAACAAAGAAGTGTATTAAAAGACTGAATCTGCTATTGTATTCGAACTAGTCTGAAACCTTGAAGAAGTAACTTACAGAAAGACATTATGTCTGACCAGGTGGTAAGCAAGGCCGTATTGTTACCAGAGGAAAACTTTTTTTTTTTAAATATACAGCATCAGCATTATTTTATGAATAGAATTCTGTAAGCTAAAGTGATGTAGATGCCCTGTGACTGACCACGTCAGTAAGGTGGGCACAACTTGAATGTAAGAAACTATAGAAATTGTGTACTTCCTGATTCATGTCAGACAAAATTCTGTACTTGTACATTTTTTGCCTCCTGGTGTACACTAGTAAACCTTTGAACCTGAACCTCCTGTGTATTGATCTCTTGATTTTATTTAACAGTTTGGTCCTTCTTAGCCAGAAATCCCTCAGACAGCTGCAGATCAGAGTCTACAGGTGGTCGAATACTGCGCAGGAGAAGTTACCGAAACGGTTCTTCTTGGGTGAAAAGACCTCCAACTGAATTGTCGTTTAAAGAGGCTGGCCACTTTCTGATCTGTGGCCGAAGAGCGGATCCTGGACAGCTCAATACTGGAGGCTCAGGTATGAAGATTTTTGCCTTTTTTCTGTTTTAGATCAGGGACTA
This sequence comes from Protopterus annectens, assembly GCF_019279795.1. NCBI lineage: Eukaryota > Metazoa > Chordata > Ceratodontiformes > Protopteridae > Protopterus > Protopterus annectens. The sequence goes on along the minus strand of NC_056725.1, from coordinate 252,319,732 downwards.
GGTTACAGTAAATGTTGTTGTCAAGATTTGTTATGCAGATCAGGGACAAAAGGAATTACTGTGTATTTGGTCATAGATCAGGGTAACAGAATAAGGTAGGCAGTTATTCTAGATAAACTGTGAAAAGGAACTGAAATTTTGGTACCACATGATAAGAAGGGTTACATAACATTTTCCTTTAACATGGGAAATCAGTGCACTAAAACATCGTGAGATCCACCCCTAACCAAAGACGCAAAATATATGCAATCACAACGTTCTGATAATGTTAGGTATTATACGAAGTGGGTTAACAAATATGAATTTGATGGTAAATTAGATAAAACTTCACTGGATAAACTCCTTAAGCAACTTAAATCCGATTCGGGAGGTCAGGCAAAAAAGCAACGCCAATCAGGCATTCCTCAGGCACACAGGTGGATTGAGGAAGCAAACCGTAGGGAGCAGAAGGCTAAAAATTCAAAAGCATTATTTTTAGATAAAGAAGATAATAACATAGTAATAGCAACAGCTCCTCCTTCCCTGCCCCCTCCATTGCCTTTTCCAGGATATGAAGCGGGTGGACAGGCTGGTCCACCTCTGCGTTATCCTGAGGTCTCAGTGAGACCACAACCATTCGTTAGAGATACTATTGAAACTAGGTCCCGAGCACGTAAAATACATGGGGACGCAGAATCGTATCAAATAGAGAGAAACCTACAGGATGAGAATGAGGAAGAAATGTGTCCGCTTATAGAGGTCCCAAATCCTCAGGCAGGACAGGCAGGGCAGGAACCAACTCTCTTAGTATACAGACCATGGACACCGGAGGATATCCGGAAAGCTACTGAGGGAATCCCCCATCCGAAAGTTAATTTTACAAAATTTTTAGAAGACTTGCAAGGCATGAGGTTGAGTTACCACTTGAATGGGGAAGAAGTAGAAAAAGTAGTCAGACAAATTATAGGTCCAGATTGGCACATGATTTGTGGCACCTGGAATCCTCGTAATGCAGAGCTTAAACCACTCCCACATAGTGACGCAGAACTAGACAATAGAGTGAAAGGTCTTACAGACCGAATCTCTGAGAAATGGAAGCCTAGAGCAGACTGGACTTGCGTTAACCAATGCATACAACAGGAAAATGAGACGGTAGATGGGTACTATGCTAGATTATTGGAATGTTTTAATAACCATAGCGGTATGACAGTTCCTGAAAATCAAGTGAATGATTCCCCGTATGAACAACAATTGAAAAATGCATTTTTAAAAGGTTGCATTGCACCTATCAATAGCTTCATTACGAAGCATATGATAGATCATCGAACAAGTAGGCTACAAGCCTTACTTGAATATGCTAGGCATGCTGAAAGACATTTTAATAGCAAAAAGAAAAAGAAGGCGCAAGTCTTCACTGCTGAAGACGGAGCTGAAGTATTTGTGTTACAGTCAGGCAAAAAGGGAAAGAAAAATGCCCAGGGAAATAAACAGTCTGACAAACGGTCAGAAGATTTTGAGGAAAGGAAAAAGAGAGGTGAATGCTTTAAGTGCGGGAAGAAGGGACATCTAGCGAGGGATTGTAAACAGAATAAGAAGGTAATCACAGAAGACAAGGGAGATGAGGACTGACTATATGATAGTGAAGATACATCATGCAAAAGCCAGAAATCATCAGGAGAAGTTAATAAACAGAGGACAAATGTAAATGTGATAGAAGGAACAGAGGAAGTGCAAGTAGATATGGAGGATGAACAAAGTGAAATTTTGGATCTAGCATTATTGAGCCTAGAGCTCTACTTAGCAGACACAAAACCGGAAGTTACACTTCTGGTGGAGGGAAGGGAAGTCAAATTCCTGTGTGACTCAGGAGCATCACGGACCCTGATACACCCCTCCAAGTTACCATAACATTCTGAATCACCTGATTATATATTAGTGAAAGCTGCAAATGGACAGCTATACCGGGAACCACTCTCCCATGATATAGCAATAACTGACCCTGTTTCAGGTATGACTCAAAGAAGTAAGATTGTTGTTTCTGCAAAGTGTCCAGTGAACCTATTGGGTAGGGACCTTATGCAGATATTTGGCATAGCAGTAGTTCCAACTGTGCAGGGTATGAAGGCACAGAGACAAATGGATACTTTTGTAGTGCGATCGGAGGGTGAAACTTTTTATTGGTACAGCCAGGACCTAGTTACGACTGGTCCAGGGGCAGTAACCGAGGAACTGATGAATGTAGCCATCAGTAAAGCCCCCTCCCTTGACACTGATTGACAGCATTTGTTACACTGTACTTTATACTACTGTAATACGCCAGGACCTGATAGGGAATATGAGTAAGAATTGTTCAAAAATCGTGCAACTAGATTAGTATTACGTACCTTATATTGGGATACTGAGGGGAACAGTGTGGTTAGCTGTTCATTACCTCAAGAATTCCTTGCATTATATAGATCAAATCGATTGCCACATGTGAGCTTGACAAAGAACAAAAACATAAAATGGGCAGACTTAGGAGAGAAGGTAACAAGATGGGAAAAACAGACTGACTTAGAATTGTCAGAACAGGGAATACAGAAACAAAAGTTGAATTGGTTGACGCAGGCGCACCCGGCTGTATACTTGTAATCTAGCGAGGACAGCTGATTAACATTTTTGTTAGAAGAAGAAGAGAAAGCCTTATGCACCAACGACTCTTTGGTCAACAGGCAAGTCAGATGTAGGACTTATTCGAACAGCAGGACCAGTTACAATTACACCAAAGTCAGCATTTAGGCCACAGAAAAGACAATACCCTTTGAGAAAAGATGCAGAAATAGGAATCAAGCCTATAATAGCAGCATTACTCAGGGAAGGAGTACTGGTAGAATCTCCTGATTCACCATGTAATACACCCCTATTTCCTGTAAAAAAAGCAAATGGGAATGGCGGATGGTTCAAGATTTACAAGCTGTAAACAATGCAGTGATACCCAGAGCACCCACGGTGCCAGACCCACATACTTTGTTAAATGACTTAAAGCCCCAACAGAAATATTTCTCTGTGGTAGATATCAGTAATGCTTTCTTTTCAATACCTCTACATCCTGATAGTCAGTACTGGTTTGCATTTACATTTCAGGGTAAAAGGTATACCTATACTCGACTACCACAGGGATATTGTGAGAGCCCAACAATATTTGCACAAGAAATGGCTAGCAACCTGGCAGGGTTTACCCCACCAGGAGGTAGTCAAATTCTACTTTATGTAGATGACATTTTGCTAGCAGCCCCCACCCAGCAGCAATGCAGGGAAGATACTGTAGCGCTATTGAAATTTTTAGCAACACAAGGACACAAAGTGAACAAAAGTAAGTTACAACTCTGGAAAAAGCAAGTTAGATACCTAGGATATGTAATATCCAATGAAGGTAGAATATTAGACGAGGATAGAAAGACAGCAATTTTACAAGCACCCAAACCAGCAACCAAGGAGGAAATGATGTCCTTCTTGGGGACAACTAATTTTTGTCGGAGTTGGATACCAAACTATGCTTTGGAGTCTGCTCCACTGACTGACTTGATATATAAAACACCAATGGCAGCACAAGATTTATTACAATGGACACCCGAAGCAGAAACAGCTTTCTGCAGATTGAAGCAGTTGATAACTTCTTCATTAGTTTTAGGACTCCCAAATTATCACAAATGGTTCTTTCAGACCGTAGATTGCAAGCAAAAATATATGACATCAGTACTGACGCAACAACATGGGGATAAGCAATGCCCCATAGCCTATTATTCATCACAGTTAGACCCAGTGGTGTGATCTTTGCCTCACTGTGTACAAGCAGTGGTCGCAGCTGCAATGGCAGTACAGGCCTTGGCCTCAGTGGTATTATTCCACCCTCTCACATTGAGAGTGCCTCATGCAGTCGCGATAATTTTACTGCAAGAAAAAGTAGCATATCTCTCTCCTGCTAGACATCTTTCATGTATGACTATACTGCTGAGCCAACCTCATATGACAATTGAATGATATACGACATTAAATCCATCAACATTGCTCCCAACTCCTGCAGATGGCACACCGCACAACTGCCTGCAGGAAATTGAACAGTTAACCTTGCCTAGACAAGATCTCACAGATATGCCCTTGGATGATGCCAAGGTGACATATTACGTGGACGGCTCATGTAGAAGGGGCCCTACAGGAAACAATCTAGTTAGGTATGCAGTAGTTACAGACACTGAAATTTTAGAAGCCCAACCTTTACCACATAACTTGTCTGCACAAGCAGCAGAATTGATAGCTTTAACACGAGCATGTACTTTAACAAAAGGCAAATGTGTAAACATATACTGACAGTCAGTGTGCTTTCTCTACAGTACATGTATTTGTGCAGCAATGGAAAAATAGGGGAATGATAACATCTAGTGGAAAATCAATTAATCATGTGCAATTTATTTTGGAATTATTAGAATCTATCCAGTTACCTACTAAAGTAGCTATTTGCAAATGTGTAGCTCACACAAAACAACAGGATATGATTTTGAAAGGCAATGCGAGAGCTGATGCAACTGCAAAGCAAGCGGCCTCAGACTCAGAAATTTTACTTTTGAATGAGGAATTACAACCCTCTGAGATTTTAGATTTAGACATGTTAAAAACAATGCAAATGCTTACTACAAAAGCAGAAAAACAAAAATGGGAAAAACAAGGCACAATTCTTGAAAATAGACTGTACATTTCTAAAGAGAAAAAAATGATATTGCCATCTAATTTATTTAGATATGCAGCTTTGTTTGCCATGTCTCAACAGGGGGGATGGTACAGTTAGTAAACCGAATATTCCAAACATATGGATTCACAAATTACACAAAAAAATTTTGTGCAGCTTGTCATACTTGTAACAAGCACCATGCACAAGGGGCATTTAAACCTAAACAAGGAAGTTTTCCTATACCACCGTATCCGTTCCATACTATTTGTATGGATTTCATAGAGTTAAATAAGTGTGAAGGGAAAAAATATTGCCTAGTCATTGTAGATATGTTTTCTAAATGGGTAGAAGCTTTTCCAACCAAAAATCCAGATGCAGCAACAGTGGCAAAAGCCCTGATAAAAGAAGTAATCCCTAGGTTTGGCATTCCGGAAAGGATTTATAGTGACAATGGCACACATTTTGTTAATCAGACAATCCAGCAACTTGGAAGATTTTTCGGAATCTCTTTGAAAAATCATTGTGCCTACCACCCACAGTCTGCAGGTCTGGTGGAAAGGTACAATGGAATCCTTAAGAACAAACTTAGGAAGTTAGTTAATGAAACCCAGAAGAATTGGATATACTGTTTGCCTTTAGTGCTGCTGAGTATGAGAACAGTTCCAAATGTGAAGGGTTTGACTCCCTTCAAAATGTTTTTTATGGTATTATGTGCCTCAGTGGAAAGCTCTCATGCCTGCAGAGCAAGAGGCTGACAGTTCATTAGCTAGTTATATGAGGAAACTGTTAACAAATAAATCTGTTTTGCAGTTTAACTCTTTTTCAGATAAAGAACAGACCAGACCGGTGGAAGCAGTTCTGGCTCCGGGAACTTGGGTGTGGCTAAAAGTGATGAAGAGGAAGAATTGGGCAAGTCCAAAGTGGGAAGGACCGTACCAGGTACTGTTGGCAACGCCTACTGCAGTCAGGGTGGCTGAGAGGACGTCCTGGGTGCATCTGACACACTGCAAACCGGTAAAGAAATTTCAACTTGATAAAAACTTTGTGACTGATATACAACAAGAGCAAAATGGCCAAGAATAAAGCAAATAGAAATGCAGATCAACCCCAGAGATGTTGCATAATCATTTTGTTGAGTATACATTTATTAACTATAATTGTGACAATTTTCCTCTTGTTGTGGTTTTTCCTACACTCAACCACACAAGTGAAAGTGGGAAGATGTGACGAAACATCTATAGACTGGCATCCAAATTGTAACACATACCTAGCCATGAAGCGTGTATATGCAGAGACTACGAACATTTCAAATTGCTGGGTTTGTACAGCTATACCAACAGCATATGGAGGACTGTTAATGTCTGCTGTCCCTCTGGGGATAAATGAGACTTGGGAAAATTTGCTTTTTGACACAGGGACTGTGAGATCACAGGACAAAATAGCTTTATTTTTACCTGTCACACAAAAGAGAATTGTATGTTTCTATAAAAATGATACTCTCCAGGTGGGCTGGAGCAATTGTAATATAACGATATCTTATCGGTGTTATATTAAGACTAGTAATGGCAATACTTTTTGCAGTACTAATTATGACTCATATTTGAACTCAATGAAAACAACCATGAATGAAATTTGCAAGAATCCTGTTTTATTTAAACAATTGTCAGTTATAGACCAGAAAATGTTTCATGCAGGGTTAATGCGTATTAGTACTAAAGTAGAAAATTGTTATTTTATTTGTGGGAAAAAAGCATACAAATGGCTACCTGAGAATTGGTCCGGCAGTTGTTTTTTGGGTTATCTGGTTCCGGCTATAAGACATACTGCAGAATTACCTTTGGGTAAGATACGAAACGTGAGAGAAGCAGCCCGAAAACCTGAAGGTCCAGTTGAGAAACCTGTAAATCCAGTAGGACGGACCAAAGCTGGCTGGAAAGACCATAATACCGTAAAGGATAAAAGCAAATTGACTCATATGGACTTGAGTGACAGTGTTATATCTTGGGCAGGAATATTCCCAGCATATGGAGCAGTCAAATCAATCTGGGAGTTGAGGAAGCTGTCGAAACTTCTCAAAGTAATGAGTAACGCAACTTTCTCTGCCCTAAAACTGGTGACTGATGAACTGAATGCAATGAGAACTGCTGTGCTACAAAATCGATTGGCTCTTGACTTCACCCTAGCGGTGAGAGGTGGTACGTGCGCACTTATCAAAGAAGAATGCTGTGTGCATTCATTCCGGACAACAGGCATGAGATTAATAATCACCTAGAGATAATTCAGCAGGTATCAGCCATGACTGAGCCAGGCCCAAACCCACTGACGGACTTCTTCCAGAATCTATTTGGGGGGTGGGGTTCCATCCTAATGAATATTCTGATTGCTATTTGTGTGGGTTTACCCCTATTAGGAGCATGTGTTTGTTGTGGAATTCCCTGCATGAAAAAATTGATCAAAGATTTTATTGATGTATCTGTTACTGAAACTTTGTACCAAGATATTGAGATTGAAAAATTAATCTCAGATGAAACTTTTTCTGAAGTATAGATCAAATGACTCACCCAGCTGAAAATCCTTAGTGGAAGAGGTTAGGAGACTAAATGACATTGTACATACTTCAAAATAGAATCAAAAGTATTAATAGGAGGGAAAATGTTAGAGAAATATGTATTTGAATATATGTGAAGTACTAGTTTTAAAAGCAAAGTAGTATGTAATGCATTTTATTCTATTAATGATATAACAAAAAGGTTGAATTCATGTGTAATTGCAAGACGTTTTTGAAACTGCAGTGTGCCTTGTTGCAAGTTGGCCTCTGACACTGGCAGCTGCTAGCTCAGCAAATTCTAATGTTTATACTTTTCACAAGTGATTATCTGCTGGGTCAGGAAATTAAATATGTGAAATAATGAAATCTTCTGCTCTTTCCTGCTGGGATGATTGGCCTTGTGTATGTGTTACTAGATAACACGCAGCTGTTGGGAAAGTGTTACAGGGGAACAAAGAAGTGTATTAAAAGACTGAATCTGCTATTGTATTCGAACTAGTCTGAAACCTTGAAGAAGTAACTTACAGAAAGACATTATGTCTGACCAGGTGGTAAGCAAGGCCGTATTGTTACCAGAGGAAAACTTTTTTTTTTAAATATACAGCATCAGCATTATTTTATGAATAGAATTCTGTAAGCTAAAGTGATGTAGATGCCCTGTGACTGACCACGTCAATAAGGTGGGCACAACTTGAATGTAAGAAACTATAAAAATTGTGTACTTCCTGTTTCATGTCAGACAAAATTCTGTAATTGTACGTTTTTTGCCTCCTGGTGTACACTAGTAAACCTTTGAACCTGAACCTCCTGTGTATTGATCTCTTGATTTTATTTAACAATAACCAGATACTCAGGGGAGGTATTGAAGCAGGTGACTCAGGGCATACAGGTATATCCTGCATTAACAAACACTGCAGCATACAACATTTCTTATTAAAGAACATTAATTCACAATTATCACAATATTGTTATATTGGTGTTTCAGCAGCACAAGTGTGCTATGGATGTGATAACATACTCGGTGTGGATGCAAAACATAAGTGTTATAGCCTGTCATATTTCCAACACAGTACATGCATAACAATCTCAGCAATATATGTGATACTCTGTTTTTCAATTGGATAGGTCCTTCCACATCTGCATAGCAGCAACACATGTCATATAAGTATTTCCATCATACCTCTCAACTGTCCAGATTTTTGCAGAATATCCTGATTTTTGCCTTACACTTTTGGTCTGCTCCTCCTAAAATTTTGATTTTCCGGTAAATCACTGACAAATCATGGAGGATTAAGGTCAGAAAATAATGACATACAAGTTGAGTTTCAGACTTCCTAACCTTCGGAAAATGTGCACTAATGCAAAACCTGTTATTCTATCAACTTGTAAGTGGGTAAGAGCAATACTTTAAAATTTCCCCTCTTTTTGGGCCTTTGTCCCCCCATTATTTATGGCTTTGTCCAGATTTCTTGCTCTAAGAAGTTGACAGGTGTGGTCTCCATACGCTGTCAGTTGTCATCCATAGTTGTTGTGTGCCTCTGCCTCCTGTCAGGAATGTGGAGTATACTCTTACAGTGATGTTTGTGTGCCATTTTAACCTATGGATTTATCTTTAAAAGACACAGGCTTGGAACTTGCAAGTACAGACAGACCAGGTATGGTTGCTCCTCTGGTTGTTATTATACAGCACTGTCTGACACATCTGTGATCAAGGATGTTCATGTTGCTTTGTTCCCTACACAAGTACATCTGGCTGACATGTATATCAGATGTCACATATGTGTCTCCATATTCTGTTAGTCTGATCCATAGTTGTTTTACATCTCTGCCTCCAGTCATGACTGTGGAGCATATACTCACATATTGATGTTTATGTGCCTTGTTACAGTTTCCACATTATGACAGATGACATGCTGATCAAACAGGGAGGGCTATCGATAATCACATCTGTGCCCTTCATAACTAAAGTGATCTTGCTCACCTGCCGAGGACATCTGCAAACTGCAAATCATCCTCATCCATCGAGTCAGTGTCTATTGTATTTGCTGTGTGTTATACCTCAGGTAGAGTGCTGCATGTTGCCTGGTATGTGTATAATGATGATGATGGTTGTATGTTTATATTTTCACATGGCAGTGTAATTTCAAACCCTAGCTCCAGCACTGGAGTTACAAGAGGACATATGAGGTAGGTTTTGGTACGTATATTAAATTCATTCCTCATATTTGTTTGATGTGCAACTTATGTGTCATACCTCTGTTATATAGGTCCCCTGTACCACCCACAGCCACGATGTCCTGGTATTTCCATATTATCATTAGCATTGTTATCATTTATTTGTTCTATATGTCAGTCCTATGCTTCATTATTTGATTTCTGTGAAGGTATGTGACATGTGTTACCTGTCTCATTTTATAGCATGTCCATTGCTTGCCTCCTCTATTATCTCATCTACTGATACTGAGGCGGGATGTGATGTGCCTTACTGTGACAGCATGGCCCATGGCACACAGGCCACTGCATAGGGTTCACTGTCTAGCCCAGAATGGGGCAGCCGTATGGATCATGGAGCAGCCTCTGATATGGAGGATAATGTGGCTGGATGTTCTGATGATGTGGGGACATCAGATGATGGAAATGATGATGACCATAACCCTCTGTCCTAAGTAGTGTCTGACAATGATGCTGACTCTTCCCCATGATTAATCAATACTGCCCATCAGACTACATGTGGAAGTGTAGCTGATTTGTGTAGATACACATTAGATGGTGCCCACCTACTATTACAGGCAAATGAACATTCTCTGTGATGGCATAGCTCTGACTGTGCCACTGATCATGTAGCACTCCAGCTGCATGAGTTACATGAAACTTAGGAGGGCAGACATGTTGAGGTCATGGCAGCATTGGTGGCACAGTATAACAGTGGTGTGGTATCTGTTGAATGATCTGTTGAAAGTCTTGTTATGGCAGTGCTAGAGCAGTGTCATAGTATGAACCAGGTGTTATATGCCCTAACTGTACTGAGCAGATTACATCCTGTAGGGAGAGGGAGACTCCATGTCATTAGACCCATACATGGCCCTCAAGCATTAATGTCTGTACTGCACCATGCACACACATCTACTGTTGGTCACTCATCTGTGAGCCCAACAATTACACCCAGACTGTCACATCACACACTCTGTCCAAAAATGCTAGTGTCATCACATCCAGTTCCTCAGTACAGCATCATGGGCTGAGTGTTTTCAGACATGAAAGGGGCAGCCAAGACCACAGTGTGTGCTGTCAGCATGGGCAGCCAAGACTGCATTAGTGAAACACTGACTGTTGATCCAATATGAGTCCTGCTGTGTCATTCTGAACCTGTGGCAATGGTGCCCACTGTTCTGACCAATGAGCAATTAATCTGCAGGTGGTTTATCGAATGTCTGATGCCACAGAGTTGTCTTAGCTAGGTGACTAGTGTCAAGCTGTGATATGTAGTACTTCTTTGTCATTTTTTATGTTAGTACATATATTGATTACAGTAATGCTATATGTGATGTCATGCTTCCATGTTTGCATCACTTACTAGTGGACATATAGCAGATATCTGCATGGTAAACAGAATGTCATCTTTGTCATCAAGCATTCATTTCCTTATTACACATTTCCTCATTGTTTATCATTCCAGCATGCCCGACGAATGCATCTGTATGCATACTCATGCCACTTACGGTACTTTACATGCCCACCATCAGCTCATGTTTCCATTTTCAGTTCCCATGCTGACATGTAGTTCCCATGTGTATCTTACATTAACGTTCTACAAGGAAACAGCTCCAGTACTTATTATTAATTCCCACCTCTCCAGGCATGTCTAAATGTCAGTTCCCTGTGTTTTGTCCTATTAACTAGTGAACTTGGGCATCCTGAGGCAATGTAGCAACTGCCTTGTGTACACTGACAACCCTCTAGTCTTACCTCCCAACACTCAGACTTGTGAGAGATGCACTTATATATCCAAATGGAAGCCACACCCTCTCCAGCCAAGATCAGACGTGCTGGTTAAGAGGAGAAGGCCATCACTTGCACCACACCATATGGAACACATAGCCATCCAGAACACAAACCAACACAGCCTTCACATAAAAACACAAACCACACATCCACCTTCATTGAGGGTCTCAATAAAAATCTACCCATACAGCAGAGACTTCCAAGGCAGACATGCACTTGATCACCACAGCACAGCACTAATCACGAGACACATAACTCTCCTAAACAGTGTACCACTCAACCAAAGCCCCTAAGGCAAAACAGCATGCCTAACACACTACTCATAGGTGACCCAATAGTGAGGCACACTGATGTCCCACTCACTAGACTGAATAAGGATAAAGTAACAGTCAGCTGCCTGTCAGGTGCCAGGATCCACCAAATAACACACACACTCAACAACTGGTACAAATATGACTATGTCATTGTACATGTGGGTGTGAATAATCTGAGATGTACCTCCCTGGACTACATGAAAAAAGAGATGTAGGAGGTCTCAAATTATGTAACCCAGGCAGGTATGACCCTAGCCCTGAGCAGCATCCTACCATCACCCAGAATGATGCCACAGTACAAGCAAAAAATGATTGATTTCAACAACTGGCTATGTTTCTGGTGTCGTTCTAAGGGGATCCAGTATCTGTCTGCCTGGGAGGAAATGACTGACAGACCTTAATGCTTTGCCAGAGATGGCCTGCCACTGTCACCCCTGGGCTTCCTGATACTGGCCAAGGCTCTTGCCAGCCTTATAGTGCCTTTTTTAGGTGGTATTCCAAAGACCAAATTACCACTGTAACAGTTACAAATAAATGCAATCTGAGGGTCATGCTGCTCAACGATAGAGGTCTAAATCTCAAAATGCATGCACTAGAAGCACTCCTGAAAATGGAGAACATCGACATTTGTGCTGTAACAGAGACCTGGTTCAAGGCAGCAGAAAGCACCACTGCACTACCAGGCTATAACTCATTACACACCTTTCAGCTCCAAAACTTGGACCAAAACTCCAAAGGCAGTGGTGTTTCCATATTCATAAAGGATGTGCACACATCCAGACTAGTAACCCAGCATAAAGCATCAGAGATACTTCAGGGGCAGCTAACATTGGGTAAGACAGTGATTCAGGTTGTAGCCTGTTATAGGTCCCCAACCATGTCCCAAGACTCACACTCCTAAGCACCCTGGAGAATATTAGGGTCCAACCTAACACTCTCATACTGGGCGACTTCAACTACCTCTCTATTAACTGGGAAAACTACTCATACCAATACACTTGCCCAATGTTTCCTGGAATTCATTAATTTCAATGCCCTGGACCAGCTTGTTCTTACCCCCACTAGAGGTAGCAACATCCTTGACCTGGTTATTACTAACATGAGCGACCATTTCTGTACAGCAGTAGTTACCTCCTCCCTGGTTAGATCCAACCACAAACTAATCACCTTGGAAATACACATCCCTCCCATCCCCCTGCAAAGGTAACCAGCATGAAAAATTTCTCCAAAGCTAACTTTGGGCTCCTAAAAACAGAGGTTGCTAACTTCATGGCACCCATGCAAATGGAGAATAGTTGCATGACCGCCGATTCATACACCAATGTACTGTACGAACACATACACAAACGCATAGATCTCACCATACCAAATAGTGCCAAGACACTCTCTTCCAAAAAAGGGTGCCAATCTGGTGGTCCCCTGCCATAAGCAAACTCTACACCAGAAGGGGGAAACTGATGCAGAATAAGGTGAAGTCCCAAGACTGGAAAAACCCTCGTATCAGCTTCAACAAAAAGTTTAGATCCCTCATCAAATCCTCTAAAGCTAGCTATGAAAACAGGATTGCAGCAGATAGTAACGACAACTACAAGGCCTTCTACAGTTATACATAGAATCTCTACAGCAATACCCAGATTTGCTTTAAGCTACTGCACAATGGTACCTCCTATACTAAGCCAAAAGATATTGCCAATATACTGGCTGACAGATTCAGTGCCAATTTTACCCCCCCCCCAAAGGACCAATCACAATACCAGTAGATTGCTAGGCACCCAGTATTACTGCTGCACAGGTTAAAACAGCACTGTCCAAGGCCAAGAATACAATTTCAGTGGGACCTGACAATATCCATGGCTGTGTTCTACATGAACTGCAGAGTTAACTGGCACCTCACCTGTGTGCCCTGTTCAACCACAGCCTCACCTCAGGCTTTATCCCTACTGAATGGCACACTGCTACAGTCATCCATCTCCACAAAGAAGGAGCGATTACAGACCCTGGGATTTATCCCTAATTAGCCTGACGAGTCTGATATGCAAAGCTATGGAATGCATCATCATATACCTAATACACAAGGATATATGGAATCTCCAAATTCTGGATCCCACACAGTTTGGTTTTGTGAAGGGTAGATCATGCCTGCTCAACCTGGTTGACTTCTTTGAGCCAGTCACCAGAGCTGTGGATGAAGGCAAGGTGGTTCATACAGCCTACCTTGATCTAGCCAAGGCCTTTGATACCATTCCCCTCTCAGGAATCATAGAAAAACTCACTAAGCTAAGCATCAACCTGTATATCAGCAGGTGGGTTGCAACCTGGCTCACAGATAGAACTCAGTGTGAAAGTAGCTGACTCCAAATCAGACTGCTGACCCATCACAAGTGGAGTCCTACAGGGTTCGGTCCTGGGTCCTCCCCTGTTTCATATCTACTTCTCTGAAGTCCAGGCCAACATGAAGGAACTCTGGCTGACAAAGTTCACAGACAATTGCAAGTTGGGAGCTATTACTAACTCCCCAAGTGATATTGACATCCTACAGAAAGGGCTCACTGAGACCAACAACTGGTGTCAGAACCATGGCTTTAAGCTCAATGCCAAAAAATGTGTCGTCATCCCCTTTGGGAAAAACCCGGTTCCCATGAATTACCACATTGATGGCAGTTGACTGAACACAGAAGGTGTTATAAGAGGTCTGGGAACACAGGTTGACAGCAATCTCTCTTTTGACCACCACATTGCTACTGTGATCAGAAATTCCTTCTATGTGGCACATGTCATTACTAAGGGTTTTGCATCCAGGAAGAAAGAGGTCATTGTCTCCCTCTACTCTTCCTTCATTAGGCCAGTCATCGAGTACAATGCCTCATTTGGCATGTACCTCACTAGACACCTGGAACAACTGGAGAGGCTGCAAAAGTACCTCACAAAGAGGATCCTAGGCCTTAAACACTTGTCCTATATGGACAAACACAAAGAACTCCAACTATTCTCTGTTTCATATCGCCTACTTAGAGGCGATCTCTGCTTGGCTTACAAAGCCATGTCTGACCCATCTCTGTTAGAAATGCTACATATAAAGAAATCCCAATCACTCTGTACCACACAATCCAGAGAACTCTACCACATTACCACAATCAACAGAACATACTCGGGGACAGGTTCATAACCCAGGGACTGCGCATGCTATGGAATAGACTTCCCATACATGTCAAACAGAACACCTCACTGGTCCTCTTCAAGAAAAATCTTGATGAGTGGATGGGAAATAGAAAATTCACCCTGGGGATCACTCCAGTGGCTCTACTCAACAGAGACACTGGGAACTAAGGTCAGGTGGCAGGATGCCCGGGTAATCCTATGGGCTAGACTTGTAAAGGTTCCAGGGCCATTAGCCTAGTACACACCTATGAACCTATGAACAATATTACAAACACTCTCACACACACACACACACACACACACACACACACACACACACACACACACACACACACACACACACACACACACACACACACACACACACACACACACACATATATGTTGCTGCATCCCCAGCATTGTTACATATTCCATGTATGTTGTATAGTCACTATCCTTGATGCTGTGCATGTTTGCACATACTGTTATCTGAAACTGAGTCATGTTGCAACAATAACTTGTGCATTGCAGCATTTCCTTCAGTGAGGCATTACATATCAGGCACAAGATGTGATATTTGTTTGTGTTTATTCTCTTTTTGCCTGGTCTTTGGGATGCTATAAGATTTTTACTGCATGATGTTACATCTCACATAATGCTATGTGGGATGCATCAAGTTTAGTGTATAGTCCCTGTTTTCAGGTATGTTTATGCTGAAAGATTCCCAAGCAGCCTTGATTTCTTGTGTTATTGACTGTTTGCGGGTGACTGATATTATGTGGTATGTGCTGTATTTTCTTATCTGCATTTGCGCTGTTCAGATCAAGGTTGTTTGGATGAGGACCTGATTGTAACATATGTAATCTCAGTTAGATAATCAGGAAGGGACTGACACAATCTAGGAACAAGAAAACAAAATCTAGAGTTAAATCATTGTAGTTTGAATGAGGGAGACTGCAGATTAAGAACGGTCATAGACTAGCTTCTGAGGTTGTAGGCTGGTGTGGTTGGTATAAGTTTCATTGTTGGGGATGAAACCTTGAAGTTGGTTGGATTTGGCTTTTACTGGAAGTCAGTTTGTCATAGACAATATCAGGCAGTGATGGTCAAGCTATGTGGAATTACTGCTGAATCAGCATATTTTCTTTGATAATGTCTCTAAGGTTATGCATTTTTGTAACAAGAGGTGGCAAATAAGGGTAGGTCACATTCAAGTTAATGTAAGCAGGACATCTTTCGTGTTGGTTGTTCTGGTTGGTGCTGGGAGGAATTTTGATATTATGAGAGCCCCAAGAAAGGATGCAGTTGATTTCAGCCCAACATTATTGAGTACAATCCTGAAAGCTGAAAGATTAGTCAAGCAGTGTCAGTGGCACAACAGGTAGCACACTCACCTTTGCTGCAGAAGGCTGTGGGTTCTATTCCCACATCAGTTAGATTGATTGTTGGCACTGCAGTGCACCATAAGGAGGTGCTGCAACCCTGAGTATGTCATCCTTTGGATGAGATGTTAAATGGAGGTCCCATCTCCTTGAGCCTGTGGTAACTCAGGTGGATATAAAAGATCCCATGGCCTTTATCAAAAAGGGCAGGGAAAGTTCCCTAACACCCTGACAAAATTTCCCCTAATAGTATAAATATCACCTCAGGTCACCACTGAAAAGAGGCTAGTGGGTACAACTGGTCAATAAAGAATGAGTAAAAATGAAAAAAATGCCTAGGTATCTAAATTAAGTGGTTGTTTCAATAAGGTTGCTGTGTTGGTCCAAAGGCTGATGGAGCTGCGGACTTTGCTAATTCTTTTCTTAGTACCATTATCACAGACTTGATTTTTTGTGGCTGAAAATAAGCTTTCTGGTACTGAACCATTTGTTAAGTTCAAGAAAGAAAAGTTAAATTTTTCTTGGATTTGGATGATGTAAGATCCACCATGGCAAAGGCATGGGTTAAATCAATTAAGACAATCCCAATACAATTTCCATTGTTCAAGTTCATGGTCACATTGGTGCCTATGTTATCATTTAGTGTCCAAAATGCAGTTAATGTACTTCTTCCTGCCCTAGAGCTATGTTGTTTATTAGAGAACAAGTGATGTTTTCCTAGGTATGTAGTAAATTAGTTGCAGATCAGTTTTTCTATGATTTTGCCTGGGATGGTTATGAAAATGAGCCAGAAATGGGTGGTTGAGATGAAGTTTGGGTGTTTAAGTACTGGTCTACTTAAGGCTGACTTCCAGTTTGAAGGCATTGTGCTTATTGTGAGGCAAATGTTAAAAAGGTCATTTAATGGTCTGGCTATGTAAGCTCTACAGTGATAAAGAAACAAAGGCTATAAGACCCAGAGTAGGCTATTTCATATCTGCCCATCTCAGTCTTAATTCATAACTGTAATCTTTTAATGAATATACTTGCCAACAATGATAGCTTAGTATTTCTCTAAGCTGATATATTTGGGAGAATGTGATTTCATATCAAGATGCCAATTTTTAAACAATCTGTGTAAATCAGTATTCTTTACAGATGATGCAAATATGAGAGTGAATCCTCTGTTGGACAACAGTTTTGACAGTAGTAATGTTTTCAATAGGGTTGAGTCTTGTACTTGGTGCTTCAAAAGTTTGGTTTCCCTAGAGCATCAGTTAATGTAATAAAGTATATTTAAAGTGAGCCACAGCTTAAATCAAATGTGTTGGATTATCATATCTAGTTGCTCTAAGGGGGGAGTAGGGGGTGATACTCACCATTTAGGCCCAGTGTTCTTATTATGTGCTTGATATATTGAGCATTTTATGGTACGCTATGCATTTCTAAAATGGAAAACAGACCAACGACCAACAAGCACAAATCCCAGGCAAGCAGGACTGTGGATTCAATACAAATTTAATAAAATCCAGTCACAGAACACAACAAAACAGTAGCAAATACACACAAAAATGAAGTTAAGCGTGCTTTCTAGTAAAATACCAGGCTTCGTCAGAACAATAAATCAAATCAATTTCATCCCTTAAATAGTTGATTGAAACCAATTAACATCAATAAATCACATGAAAATAAGAAATAATTAACAATGTGTTGCCCACTGACTTAAATCAAAAGAAATTTTACCCTATCATGTAAAGTAAACCATTAAAATGTTGTTCATGAAATACAAGCAAATGCCATATAAAAATATTGTAAATATGAAATGTGTAAAAAAATATTTAGAAGAAATATATGCATGTAATAATACTTCTTGCCCACTATAATCTACCTAGAATACATACAAGTGAAAAAAAAACAAGCGAAAATTAAGTTCATGGCAGCAAAAATGTACTGTAACAGGTACAATACATCAATTACAATTTTGCTGCCCTGAGTTTTAATGCGCTATTAATGCTAATACAATTGTTGAGTCCATGAGTTCTGCCTGTGTCCAACTTTAAGCTGCCAGAGCAATTCCCTGAATTCCAACCTGGACTCCCAACAGCCACCTCAGGGATCAATTAAAACTTGTTCCAACACAAATAACTTAATTTTCATCCCCTTACAAGACAAGGAATGCCTAAAAAAAACATTAGATTCCTTCCCTTTGGATACCTCATACATATGCTCATACACCCTTCTCCTCAATGGTCTCTCAGTTTTACCAATGTAAAAACTCTGGCAGATTTCACAGATCCCTATATATACCACCCCTTTAGATCCACAATTGTAATACCTAGAATCATTGATTCTAAAACTCCTTAATGGAATAAATAACTCGCTCTTGTCAGGAATAAAACAACATTGTGGGTACTGTGTCTAAATACATTACCTGTCCGTGCTGCAAGATCCTTCATTTCAAAATAGCTCCTTTAAATTAGTATCTCTCCTCCTAAGAAAAGTGGGGTGGCATGGGAGGTATAAACTGGTTTCCTTGTTGACCATTAAAATAGGCCAATATTTCCTTATAGTGTCCTCCACCTGTGTTGATGTACTTGAAAAAGTGTAAATAAAGACACCCATATTTTTGTGTTCCACATCCTCTAATTTCTCAAGACCACTGATTCCCGTACCTAGCAAAGGAAAAAAAAAATGTCCCTATTCTCAATTACCTCATGTGCTAGATGGTCAATCAATTGTTTAGAGTATCCTCTTTCAAAAATAATGGAGTCAAGGTCATAATCTCCTGTAAGATTTGTGAGTTCACACTAGTCATTCTAGAAGCCCTGATCATTTGGCCCTTCACTATACCCTTCTTTTGATAATAAGGGTGTCCGCTCTCAAAATGCAAATAGGAATTTGAGAATGAAGACTTCCTGTACAATTTGGACTGAAAACAGTTATTAATACTGTCTTTGTATAGTGTGATGTCCAAGTTGTTGATTCTAGAATCACTAACAGTATGTGTGAAAGCTAAAAATTCAGTTGAGTGATTAAGGTATGTCATAAATTCATCAAATTTATCCTTGGGGCCATCCCATAATAAACATATGTCATCCGGATATCGGGTGTAGAAGGTGATATACCTTTTTCAATCAGTGTTAAGGACAAACCTTTGCTCCTATTAATATAACACACAGTTTGCATACAGGAGGGCACAGGCTGCCCCCATAGCAACACCTTTTCTTTGCTGATAAAACTCTCCACTGAAATGTATAAAATTATTTCTAAGAATGGTGTCCATAAAGTCCAGAATCAAGTTGATAGTGTTACCATCTAGACCAGAATCTGACAATAAAACTTCCCCAAACCACTCCAGACCCACATTGTGAGGGATGCTGGGAAATAATTCAACCACTTCTATAGTGACTAAAAAATATCTGAATCAAATTTGTCCCTAGTTATCCATCTCAAGAAATCCTACGAATCTTTAGTAATGTGTGACACTGAGGTAGTAAACTTCTTTAATTTCAAATCAACATAGGTAGCCAAAGGTTCAGTGATACTCCCAGCTCCCGCCACGATGGATCTAAATTTCATGTTATCAATCCCTTTCTGGGTTTTAGGTATACCGAATATACACGGTATCCTAGGCTTCTCAACATGCAGGAAGTTGTATAATTTCTCATTAATACTACTCTACAATAAGTGGTCCAACAGATAATAATTGATTTTAGAATGAGCAATGTTAATCTCATTGTGAGAGACAACCGTGTAATGCTCTGGATCCTGCAAAATACTGTACATAAACGTATCATAATCTACTGTGTACATCAAAACAAACCCATCCACCTTATCTGGCTTCATCACTCTACATTTTTCATCCCTCAGTTGTTTAAGTAGAGTCATGCATTTCTCCTTCTCAGGAATACTTACAATTTTGCTACCCATTACAACATGCTGCAATACTGTATATGATTGATGATGTTTTATATTTAGGCAATATACATGAACATTTGGAAAGATGTTTAATGAAATAAACACATCTGAAAAGATCTCAGTGTATAAAATTAATCACAGCAAGCCTAAGAACTTGCATATTAAGTGCATACCCAATGACTATATAAATGAATAAGTACTGTTATAATTTGGGAATTATAGAGCTGAAATATTTGAAGACAGCATTAGCTGCTACCCCAAAACAAATGATGTAAGTAAATTATAATGAAATGACAAGATGTATGCTTGGTATTTATGGTTTTGGATTTTTTTTAATTTCTCAGAGGGGTGCAGACAATTCATTCACTAATGCTCCTGTTAAGTTTCTATATTGTGTAGGCCTTCCAGTTCTTCTAGAGTTACTTCCTAGACTTCATAATAGTTTGCTTACATTTACATGGAATAGAAGCAAATAACACAGACTGCAAAAGAAAGCACAGCCAAAACATAACAGTGTGTTTTTGTCTATTACAATACTCCAGAACAACAATAAAAAAGAAGAAACATACAATATTTAAAATCCCTCCTGAGAGATCACGTCAAATGATAACCAATTATAACAGGATGCACTTAATATTGATTGGATCATATAATCCAAGTACTGTGTTTGCTTTCAAATGTACCTACAAACATAATTCTTTAATGTGTACAAATTATCTTTCTGATCATACAGTTTCATCTAGTCTAAAGCAAAAAAAAAAAAATTACTAAAATTATTACAAACTGTAGAATACTTAAAAATAGCATTTGTGCTCTGTGTATTCCAAATGGTGATCATGTTTACATTCCCTCTTGCCATCTTGTTAGATGTTCTAACAACACAGAATGCCTCACAGCTGTCATGAGTAGCAAAAGCTACACAGCATATCTGGAACTGCAAGTGTATAAAGTGTTTTGGTGGCACAGAGTTATCTAAAGTACGAACTGTAGTGTGTGGGCTATCAATGATATATGTGCACATCATCCAAATCCATGTCTAATGTTAGTACATACCATGTTAATCTCTAATCTTTTAAAAAACCTCTTTGAAGATAGTGTTTCTATTGTAAACAAATCTAGGAGTTAACCCTATTTTGTTAATCAGATCAAGATTGTCCTTTAGGATATTCCAGAATATTCCAGTTAATGACATCCTTATTTGTAGCCATACGGTGGAGAGTAATTTCCCCTGCCTATGCACCATCAAAACATAAGCCTATAAAATGTTTCTTGATACATAGAGTTTTTCTGATCAAGTTTGATTGGATTATGAATTATCAGTCATACTCCATTGAAACCCAGTTTACCAACTGGGGGAAGGTAGTAATGCTGTACTTGCCTATTTGCAAAACACAAAATAAAATCTGCTCCTGTGGTTTCCGTAAGTCAGTTTCAATAAGCTATGATCAGCAATCTAACTCAATGAATTCTGACTTATTAATAACATATGCAGCCATATATGGGCACATAATGGCATGTTTTTCACTGGTTAATGTCTGTGCTTCATAACTTCAAGGTCCGGGTTTTTTGTCCTGACCAGTGGTCTTAGTCTCTAAGGAATTTGTGTCTTCTCCCAATGTCTACATGGGACTTCTCTGTGTACTCTGTTTTTCTCTGACACCCAGATCCATTCAGATTGCATTTATTCATATCCCTGTAGCCAGGGTTCTGGCTAAAAAAGGTCAATGTATTATGACTAGTTTACTCACCCGGTTAACTAATGATTAAAGCAAAATAATTAATATTTAAGAGATGGAAATAATTTGTATTGATTATGAGTATCACATGATCATGTTGACACTTCCTGACATTCAAAGAAAAGATTCCATTGAAGGTTTAACATCTGAGATGTCCTTGTTTTTACTTAATACCCTGATAGACTATACACATTTACTTGATGCTTGAAGTGATAGAAGCTAAAATGCTTATTCATTTTTGAGTTGCTTATCATTCCTTAGTGCAGACATGTAATTCACAGTTCAAATCTTATTTGTTCTTTCAAACAAAAGTCATTATTTTCATGTTTACTCACATATTTTACAAAAAGTTCTCATAGTATCTCAGCCTTTCATAGTAAACATGGTCCTGCTATAGCCATCAGGACTTTTGCCATTGTGAGAAACTTTGATTTATTCCTCACCAATAGACTGGAAGGTAGAGAACATAAAGCATGCCACATTGATGAATGTTACAAAGGAAAAAAATAATAAAGGCAGTTAATACTTTTATATTTCATATGTGGAAAAAATGCAAAACAAAAGTAGCAACTAAGAAATTCGGGAATTACTGAGACTAGAAAAATATGTTTCTATTTAATTATTCTTTATAAAGAATAAAGTAACATTGCTAACAATATATAATATGTTTATGCTACTGAGGTAAAGATCTGAATCAATCACTGTAAATTTGGTGAATTTATGATTCTCAGATAAATGACAGACTTCTCTGTGGTGTAAAAAAGATTTAACAAAGGACAGACTATAAATAAAAGCAGCATTGTCTTTTTCTAGAACTGAGGTTATATGCACAATAAATGAAAATACAAATATTCATTTAAATAATCAATGGAATAAATAGATGTGTGGAACATAAAGTATTTGTAAAATCTAAAGAAAAAATAAATATAAAATAAAAATGGATTATAAAAGTAATGCCAACAAAACAGAGTTATTCAGTATACAACATGTATGTGGTCCTTCACATTCAAGTACATTGGACAAAGTCATCTATAAGCTTGTCTGGAAGAGGTATCCTGCATTTGATAGGTTTTAGAAGTTGTGGTATAAAGAATGCAGCAAAAAAGATGGGTTTTCAGATAAGGGTGCATTTTTCTGAGACAAAACTTGAAGATGTTTTCCTCTATTATTAAAAAGGAAGGACTTCACACTGTAAACCAGAAGACAAAGAGACGGTATAGCACGATAATCAAATTGCTTGCAAATGAAACTTATAATACAATAGTACTGAGCCACTCACACAGAGGAATAGCATGGCAATAGTGAGATACGGCTACAGATTAAGATAGTCTAGTTTTAAAATGAGCAAGAACAAGAGTAAACTATGAAGAATGTGAAGTATATGAGGAATATGAATAATACTCTAGTGGCAGAAAGAATTTATTCAGACTCTGAGAAAGATGGTACAATTTGCAATTGTTAAGGCCAGAAGGCAAATTGACATTAATGAGATTTCTAGGAAAGATTTGGCATCTTACACATGTTGCACCCAATTTATAAATGCTTATGAACCTCTGAATAAAAGTATCTTTATTAAATAACAAGGTGCAAATGAACCAGTTGTATCTCAACTGTATGCCAGTTAGAATGACACAAAAACGATCTTACAGATAATAGATCAGTTGCATCTTTATGAAGAGTATTTACCAATGCAGAAAACAGATATCCTCAAATATAAAAATAATTAATCACAATGAGATATAACTGTAAAAAATTCTGTTATTGGCTAAGAAGTTCAAATATAAACTGATCATAAATTATTGCATAGCATAATCAGTCAACCTTTGTACAAGACATGTGTGAGATCATACTACATGCAGACCTCTCATCCCTATTAGCTTAATCAATCTGGACAAAACCCAACATAATAGGGGGGTGGCAAAGGCCCAAAAATAAGGACACATTTTACATTTTGCTCTTATTAACTTAGAAAGTTATTAAAATAATACGTTTTGTGTTAGCATGCATTTTCTGGAGGATATGAAGTCTGAAACTCAAATGTATGTCATTATTTAGTGACTTAAATCCTCAGCAATTTGCCAGAAAACTACACATTTAATGAGGAGCATATCAAAAATATTAGGCAAAAATCTATACAGTTGAGAGAGATGACTACATGTTGCTTACTCTGTGGAAGTAGTACAACCTAATAGTAAAACACAAACAGTACAAGGAGCTGCATATAGCAGATATGTTGCATAAATCATACTTATCGGATCAGAATTAAGAGTTAAAAGAACTAGATAATATTTGAGTGATACTGAGGTTATCCATGACTGAAGAAAATTATATATTTGTTGCATAGATTCACTGATTCTAAGAAATACAGTTACTGAAGGAAATAACACAAATAGGATGGTCAAAGCAAACATGAGGGGAAATCCAGTGTTCCTTTTCCTTCTGGAAGAAAAGTTACATTAAATGCTTAATGTTCACAGCAGACAAAAGTATTGTACTTATCAAAGTAAAACAAAATATTCTTGAGAGAATATATGAGTCACATCTTGGAACATCCATGTGCAAGGAAACAAGAGATATTCCTAGGGATTCAAAAATGCTACCAGCAGTGTTAAGCTCTATTTCTTTCTGAAATAGTAATTTCCAAACAAGAGTCAGGTCTGTCACTGTGCTTCACCTCACTGAGGTGCAGTGGGCTGTCTCTGTGGCCTACAGCAAATATAAGTGAGGCATTCATGAAAAGAGGCATATGACAATGAGTCATGCACTGTCCTCAGAAATGCTTTCAGTAAGGGATTTATGCAGCCAACCAGTTAACTAAACTGCTCAGCTGCATAAATCACCACCACAAGCTATGTTAATTAATGCAGTCAAAAGGTTGCACTCATCCATTACTTTTATTGGGTGAGATCATGATAGAGGTAAGTGACAAAAAGATTAGCAGGCAGGTAGTATTGTGGGGGTATGCATGTGTGTGTTTTGTGTGTGTGTGTGTGTGTGTGTGTGTGTGTGTGTGTGTGTGTGTGTGTGTGTGTGTGTGTGTGTGTGTGTGTGTGTGCGTGTGTGTGTGTGTGTGTGTGTGTGGGGTGTATTCAGAGGTTTGCATGGTCACAGGTAAGTATGTGTGTATGAATGAATGGTTGAGTACATCCATGCATATGTCCATGTGTGAGTGTTAGTATGAATGTGTGAATGTGTGTGGCTGGGTGCATGTGCATGTATATATAGAAGAGGTACAGCTGCTGTACCTCAAACTCCCTTTGAATAATCAGCAATTTTTGCAATACTAGACACTAGAGATGTTAAAATATCACCCTAAGTCATTTGAACTCTAAATAGAGCAGTAGGTTTTGCAACATGAAAGATGTATGGGTGGACACCTGGGACACCCTGTAATATTATCCCGATCCATTTAGAAAGTTAATAGCACAAAGTATATTACAGACACTAAGAAGTATGAAGCTCAAATGTCAGGCATTGTTGACTAACTATGATGGACCATGACTTACTAAGGCTGTAATCAAGGTCTGTACAATTTTGGGCGGGGGGGTAATTTTCAGTATTACTTTAATCCTCTTAAGAAGTTAATACAGCAATGGATCTTGCATCATGATGTATTTCTGAATAATAATAAGAATGAAACTCATATGTCTGACATTATTGACTGACTGTAAACACTTGTAATTTACAAGGAATTGTGAGAAAATAAGAAACAACATTAGAAGTATCTGTTAACTTATGGACAGGTGAAAGGTATGACATTGTGTCCATATGTGTGTGCATGTGTGTATTTGCGTGTGTGTGTGTGTGTGTGTGTGTGTGTGTGTGTGTGTGTGTGTGTGTGTGCCAGAGAAAATCTAAAAGAAAGTGTGCTGACATAGGGTTATAGGGTAAGCATCTAATAAACTAATGAAGGGGGAATGCAGAAAACAAAATGTTATTTATATTAATGAGACTTTCAAACAGGTCTTCTTTTAAAGCTCAAAGTTTCAAAACGTTGAATTTTTTTATAGTTGAGACCACAAGATTGAAGTTTTGAACTTTAAAACTTAAAAAAAAAAAAAATAAATAAATAAATAAATAAATAAACATTTTTTTACATTCTTGCAGGGGGGAGCAAGCCCCCCTGCACTCCTCACACCCCCTGCTAATTAAATAGACCAAATCCGAGATTGTACTAAAGAGTGGAAAGTGGTAAATTTCCAGTTCCACTCTATACGGCAATCTCCATTTAAACAGTTCAAAGCTTCAAAACTTCGACATTATGGTGTTGACCATAAGAAATCTGAAGTTTTTAAACTTCAAGCTTTAAAAATAGACCCCATTCAAACACATGCATGCATTGGTCTCAGTGTGTGTGTGTGTGTGTGTGTGTGTGTGTGTGTGTGTGTGTGTGTGTGTGTGTGTGTGTGTGAGAGAATGTGGGGGGTTCATGGGCTGATAGTGACTACTTCAGCAGAGTGCCTCCCTAGCAATTGTGGTAATCATTGTGTGACTCAAAGACATTAAAATAATCTAATAGAGTGAAGTATATCCTTCTTGTGCCTAATGCATCTGAATTGCTGGTTTTTATGATTTCCTTAAAAGGCTCTTTTTGTCACAGCATTATTGTTCATGGCTGGGCTGTTTCTGAATCCTGGCCATTATGTATTAGCCAGAAAAGCTGAATAGGTATAGTAAGTCATGCACAACTGTAATGTATAGCATGCACCTTAACAGAAATCCATTAAAACAAATGATGCCTTACACTGTAATAGAATATCTACAGAGTAAAGCAGGTACCAATGTGTTCTCATTCAAAAAAGCCATGTACCTGTTATTCCATTATTGTTATTATTATTATAGCTATTATTATTATTATTATCCAAAGTTCCCTGAAGTGATTAGATTAGCAGACTATGCATCAGTTTGCTTTATTTAAAAAAATATTTACCTATTATTCTTTATTTTCAAATACCCCTGAGGTAATCAAATTAGCAGATACTACAGACATCAGTATGCATTGAAGTCTGTCTTCTCACAAAAAAATTATACCCGATATTCAGATATTAGACAATGGTTCATAGCTGGTAAGTGTGGAATTTAGAAGACTTCTAAAACAGTAGAAGTTTAAGCATGTGATTTTAGGTTCACACTATCTATAATGAAAGGGACAAGTGGAGGAAACTATTCAGATTAGAAAAACTGATATAAATGATAACTGGCAGTATCAGTGGGGAGTGCCTTCTTCCAATTTTATAGTAAAGATGTAACCATTGCAGAATTTCAGTCTCTTACCAGCTCACTTACACGTAGAAGATTAGTAAGTTACTGGCTTTTACTACCTTAATAATCTCAGAAATCAAGGTAAGGTAAAATATATACTTGAAAAATAAAATAAAACAGACATAGTATTGCGAGAAGCATTACAGAAAATTCAAAACTGCAAACAGGAAACAGAATTCAGCAATCTTGCTAGGACAAGCTATCAGGAACAGTAATAAAATGTCAAGATGCTGAAATAAGACCCTATGTAATTCAAGGCTATAGCCAAGTAATTGTTATGGCTAGGCTTGTACAGGCCCTAGGGCCGATAGCCTAGTACCAACCTATGTACCTATGAACCTATATGATGGCAATTTGTACAGAATAAAAATGGAAAACATAATTATAAAACAAGTATGTATAGTCCAATGTGTCCTCTGCAAGATGAGAAAGCACTGAGGTACAAAGATTTACTAAATCCATGTAAGACAGTCAACTCACACAAAGGAAGCATTGCTGACTTATCTTTGTCAGCATCAAACCACCCAGAGCTTTACTCAGCATGAATCTCAAAGTGAAACCAGGTTGACTATAAAATGAAAATCCAAGCCCTACACTTCCTACAGTTACCCATGTAGCAACCCCTACTACCACCCAATCCCTTATTAGACCTCCCAACTCACTATTAATAGCCCATCTTAATATAAGAAGCATAAATAACAAAGTTGCCCAAATACATGCTCTCATAGATGTACATTCATTTGACATCCTATGTCTTACTGAAACTTGGCTCAAACCATCTATACAAGACAATGAATTTACTCCTCCAGGATATAGCACATTAAGACAAGATCGATTAGCTAAAAAGGAAGTGAATAGCAATACTTTACAAGTCTGGACTACAAGTTACCTCAATTGACTCTAAGCCCCCTCCAACTAGTAACGAGGAAATACTTATCTCCAAACTCCAACTCAATAACCATAAATCTATTTATATTATCACCGTCTATCTTCCCCCAGGGAATAACTCAAACAACCTAGAAAATATCCTGAATTGGCTATCAACCAACTATCCCCAAGAGACAATAGTACTCGGAGACTTTAATATAAATTGGAATAGCTGTACCTCAGAACAACCCTCTACCCATCTTAATTTACATGGCTTTACTCAAACTATAACCTCCCCCACAAGGACCAATAAACAGAACAACACTGAAAGCACCCTAGACTGGATACTAATAAATAGACATCACCTAAGCTATAAAGTAGGAACTCTCCCTGAGGATAAGCGACCATGCTCTAACCTTCATAATCAGAGACAAGTCTGATATCCAAAAACCAATTACCTATAGAGCAGTGAGGAATAAAACAAAATTTAACCCTGATATTTTCAAAAACGAACTTAGAGCTTGCAACTGGGCACCCCTTAAAAGTCTACCCCTTGAGGAAGCAGTAATCTACTTTAACAGTAAATTTCTACACATTCTCGACCTCCACGCTCCAAAAAGGACCATTAAAATTAGAAACAAGCCAGCCCCCTGGCTCTCAAAAGATACAAAACAAAAAATGCTACTTAGAAATAAAATCTGGACCTTATGGCGTACTACCAAAAACCATGAAGATCACATCAAGTTTAGACAGTTAAGAAATGATACAAAAAAATCAATATTGTTAGATAAAAGAAAGTACTACATACAACTCCAAAATACCCAGAAAAGTAACCCCCAAAAATTTTGGGCAGATATAAATACTCTCTTACACCCAGGTCGTACTGTCACCCCCCCACCTGTAGGTGCAGACCAGGACAATCCAAAGGAAGTAGCAAGAACCTTTAACACCTTCTTCACTGAAACTATTCAGTCTCTTTCCAACCAACTATCCCCCAATAGCTCACCTCTAACATCCCATAATACTACCTTACCTCCCCCATTTCATCTCAAACCCATCTCTACATCCCTTATCCGTACCCTTCTGCAAAAACTCAAACCTACCACCATTGCTGCCGATCTCCTTCCTGCTGAATATCTACAGATAGCAGCAGATGCTATAGCCTACCCAGTTTCCATTCTGATTAACAGAACAATCTCTGAAGGTGCAATTCCTATCACATGGAAGATTGCACATATTATACCCTTCATAAGGGTGGTAACTCTAGGGATCTATCCAATTACAGACCTATTGCCATACTCTCTCCTTTGGCCAAAATCATGGAGAAATGCATTCATATGCAACTGTTAAAACACCTTATAGACAACAACTTGCTAGCTAGCTGCCAACACGGTTTCAGGCCACTTCACACTACTAAGGTATAAAAAGACTACAACATGTTCAGGCATTTTGTCCATTTAGAAAGTTAATAGCACAAAGTATATTACAGACACTAAGAAGTATGAAACTCAAATGTCAGGCATTGTTGACTGACTATGATGGACCATGACTTACTAAGGCTGTAATCAAGGTCTGTACAATGTTGGGCGGGGGGGGGGGGGTCATTTTCAGTATTACTTTAATCCTCTTAAGAAGTTAATACAGCAATGGATCTTGCATCATGATGTATTCCTGAATAATAATAAGAAAGAAACTCATATGTCTGACATTATTGACTGACTCTAAACATTTGTAATTTACAAGGAATTGTGAGAAAATAAGAAACAACATTAGAAGTGGTTGTTAACTTATGGACAGGTGAAAGGTATGACATTGTGTCCATATGTGTGTGCATGTGTGTGTGTGTGTGTGTGTGTGTGTGTGTGTGTGTGTGTGTGTGTGTGTGTGTGTGTGTGCCAGAGAAAATCTAAAAGAAAGTGTGCTGACAGTTATAGGGTTATAGGGTAAGCATCTAATAAACTAATGAAGGGGGAATGCAGAAAACAAAATGTTATTTATATTAATGAGACTTTCAAACAGGTCTACTTTTAAAGCTCGAAGTTTCAAAACTTTGAATTTTTTATAGTTGAGACCACAAGATTGAAGTTTTGAACTTTAAAACTTAAAAAAATAAATAAATAAATAAATAAAACACATTTTTTTACATTCTTGCAGGGGGGAGCAAGCCCCCCTGCACTCCTCACTCCCCCTGCTAATTAAATAGACCAAATCCGAGATTGTACTACAGAGTGGAAAGTGGTAAATTTCCAGTTCCACTTGTACGGCAATCTCCATTTAAACAGTTCAAAGTTTCAAAACTTCGACATTATGGTGTTGACCATAAGAAATCTGAAGTTTTTAAACTTCAAGCTTTAAAAATAGACCCCATTCAAACACATGCATGCATTGGTCTCAGTGTGTGTGTGTGTGTGTGTGTGTGTGTGTGTGTGTGTGTGTGTGTGTGTGAGAATGTGGGGGGGGGGGTCATGGGCTGATAGTGACTACTTCAGCAGAGTGCCTCCCTAGCAATTGTGGTAATCATTGTGTGACTCAAAGACATTAAAATAATCTAATAGAGTTAAGCATATCCTTCTTGTGCCTAATGCATCTGAATTGCTGGTTTTTATGATTTCCTTAAAAGGCTCTTTTTGTCACAGCATTATTGTTCATGGCTGGGCTGTTTCTTAATCCTGGCCATTATGTATTAGCCAGAAAAGCTGAATAGGTATAGTAAGTCATGCACAACTGTAATGTATAGCGTGCACCTTAACAGAAATCCATTAAAACAAATGATGCCTTACACTGTAATAGAATATCTACAGAGTAAAGCAGGTACCAATGTGTTCTCATTCAAAAAAGCCATGTACCTGTTATTCCATTATTGTTATTATTATTATAGCTATTATTATTATTATTATTCAAAGTTCCCTGAAGTGATTAGATTAGCAGACTATGCATCAGTTTGCTTTATTTAAAATAATATTTACCTATTATTCTTTATTTTCAAATACCCCTGAGGTAATCAAATTAGCAGATACTACAGACATCAGTATGCATTGAAGTCTGTCTTCTCACAAAAAAAATATACCCGATATTCAGATATTAGACAATGGTTCATAGCTGGTGAGTGTGGAATTTAGAAGACTTCTAAAACAGTAGAAGTTTAAGCATGTGATTTTAGGTTCACACTATCTATAATGAAAGGGACAAGTGGAGGAAACTATTCAGGTGAGAAAAACTGATAAAAATGACAACTGGCAGTATCAGTGGGGAGTGCCTTCTTCCAATTTTATAGTAAAGATGTAACCATTGCAGAATTTCAGTCTCTTACCAGCTCACTTACACGTAGAAGATTAGTAAGTTACTGGCTTTTACTACCTTAATAATCTCAGAAATCAAGGTAAGGTAAAATATATACTAGAAAAATAAAATAAAACAGACATAGTATTGCGAGAAGCATTACAGAAGATTCAAAACTGCAAACAGGAGACAGAATTCAGCAATCTTGCTAGGACAAGCTATCAGGAACAGTAATAAAATGTCAAGTTGCTGAATTAAGACCCTATGTAATTCAAGGCTGTAGCCAAGTAATTGTTATGGCTAGGCTTGTACAGGCCCTAGGGCCGATAGCCTAGTACCAACCTATGTACCTATGAACCTATATGATGGCAATTTGTACAGAATAAAAATGGAAAACATAATTACAAAACAAGTATGTATAGTCCAATGTGTCCTCTGCAAGATGAGAAAGCACTGAGGTGCAAAGATTTACTAAATCCATGTAAGACAGTCAACTCACACAAAGGAAGCATTGCTGACTTATCTTTGTCAGCATCAAACCACCCAGAGCTTTACTCAGCATGAATCTCAAAGTGAAACCAGGTTGACTATAAAATGAAAATATATATAAACTGTAATTGCATCATAATAAAGTAAAATATTTGTTTCTGTTAGAAGGGAAATTTATAGCAAATATTACTACATACCTTTAAGAGATGGAATTAATTTCTTCTGTGCATGCATGTCCCCATAGCAATCAGAGTTCTTTTCAATTGCAGGAATGACCTTATAAAGGCTCGTCTCATACCCATATCATCCATGTCTTTACTGGACATCCTGATATATATATATTACACACATTAGTGGCCCAACTTCATCTATGCATTATATTTTTATTTATTTATTTATTTATTTACATTTGTTAATCAGGTAGTGTACATCTGGGTTGAAAAAAAAAATGTTTTCAGTGGAGGCCCTAGGAGAAAAGCTCCACAACAAAAAGAACATTATTAAGGTGCAAGCAGTAAACTTAGTTTAAGAAATACATTGCTTGCGATATGTAAATGAGCTTAACAAAAATATTATAGCAAAATATAATAACAGAATGCAATATAAACATGCATGTTTAAGGCATGCATGAATACTATTTTTTTTTTACAATATATATGAGGTACGTAAGTCATGTAGGTTTACAAGGTGAGTCACGTCTGAAAAGACCAAAATTGGTCATGTAGTTTTACAAGTCAGGTCATCTGAAGGAACAAAGATTAATAAAGATAAGACAGATAGTGGGATAGCGCTATGTGGGATGAGCACTATTTGGGCTAACATGAGAGATGAGTGGAAAAAAATAGGAAGAATATTAGTCGGGAGCAATACAGGGGTATAGCCAATTATCATCTAAATAGTCTTTTAGGGTAGTTTTAAATGTGGGCAGGTTGGGGTTTTTAGTTATCTGTTGAGGAAGGGTGTTCCAATCTTTGGCTATTTTATGGGAGTAGAGGGAGTCTATGTGATAGTTGTGAGACTGGGTTACTTCTAGCATTAGATTGTTCGATGACCTGAGGAGTCTACACTTTGTATTTGGCTCGACTAGGTTTGATAGAGCTGGGCAGTTGGTAGTGTTGAGTATGATTTTATGGGCACATGAAAGTTGTTTTAGAAATAGGTCGGGAAGATCTAGCCAATTGAGCTGTCAGAGAGCAGTGCAGTGGTGTGTTCTGTGGGGTTGGTTGGCGACAAACGTAACTATTCTGTTAGGTCAGTTTTTGATAGGTTTGTAAAGACCTCAGAGCACTATATGAGGGTGGGTAGCAGGGGGAATTTTGCAGTGGCCAGTCTAGCTTGGTGTGTAAGGTAAGGTTTATCCCTGTATAGAGTACCTAGTTTAGAAAAGATTTTTTTGATGGTCAGATAGATGTGTTTATTAAATTTTAGTGAGTCATCTATGGTTACCCCTAGCAGGTTGGTCTGATTGGTGGGTTTGATTTTTGTACCATTGTTGGATAGTATGGAGAGGGATTAGTTACTGGGTTTGGAAGTTTTATTAGAGAAAATTATGAGCTTGGTCTTATTTGGATTTAGGATGAGCTGGTGGCTGGTGAGGTCCTTTTCAATGTCTTGGAATGATGATTGCATTTTGTGTTGGAATTTTTTTGAGGATGCGGCTGAGCAGATAAGGGAGGAGTCACCTGCATATTGGATGACAGTGGCATGCTGGATGGCAGTATATAGGTTGTTGGTAAATATTATGTGGAGGAGGGGCTCAAGTATGGAGTCTTGTGGTACTCCCCATGGTGAATGGTAATAGAGGGGACAGGCTGTTTGCCCATTTCGTGGCCTGTTGATGGTTGGATAGATAACTGTGAAGCCATGTTAGGGGTGTGGTATTGAGATTGTAAGTGGCAAGTTTGTTGAGGAGCAGTTGACAGGACACTGTGTCAAAAGTTTTTGACATATCTATAAAAATGGTTGAGACTAGTTGTCCTTTATTTTTGAGGTGGTGAATGGTCTCTGTAAAGATTATGTGGGCTGAGTTAGTACTGTGTTTAGGCTTGAAGCCTGGCTGGGTGCTGGAGAGTAGGTTGTTGGTAGTGAGGTGATTCATGAGTTTCTGGTGGATGCATTTCTTTAGAATTTTGGCAAGGGGGGATAGAATGGTGATGAGATGGTAGTTAGTTATGTCTCAAGATGGGCTGCCTTTCATGAAGTTGTATGATATGAGAGATTTTCCATTATTTCGGAATGTACTGTTCAGAGATAGAGCAGTTTATTAGTAATGATATGGGGTAGGCGATGGAAGGAGCAGCTAGTTTTAGGGATTCATTTGAAAGTTCGTCAGCAGCAAAGCAGCAGAGTTTTAATTTGCATAGTTTTTTTTTATGTAGGAAGTTGGAATGGGAATAAAGGAGAAGGAGTTTGCATCATTAGAGGTAGAGGAGGGGATATTGAGTGGTGGGATTATTTTGTTGTCTAGGAGAGAAGTGATAGAGTTGATGAATTGGGAGGTGAATGGTGAGACTTAGGGCACCAATGAGTTAGTTGTGAGGGGGCAAGGGTAAGGATTTTACCAGAGTTAAGGAGGTGGTTGATATTCTCCCAGAATTTTCATGGATTCTGCTGGTATTTTTGTTGGCAGGTGAGGAAATAGGTATTTTTATCCTTTATGACATTTTTCTTAGCATGTTTTCTAAGTTGATTGTAAAGGGTGAGATTGTTGTTATTTTTGGTCATATGATATAGTGACTAGGCCTTATCTCCTTGTTTCATTAGTTGTTTTGTTTCTTTCGAAAGCCATAGTAGCTGTTTGTTTTTTCTGAGGGGGGCATGGTTACTTAATATTTCAAGGAATTTGTTATTGAGGTATTCTACTTCTAGGTCTGGTTGCAGTTTTTTTAATGGGGACCAATCAGAGTTTTGTAGTAGTAAATTGAAGGTGTCATAGGAGAAATATTTTTGCAATTGGTGTATATGTATGAGATTCTGGTTTGGATATGTTTTCTTCCTAACTAGAAATGTAGGGGCATGATCAACTAGCGTGACTGGTAGACAGCCTGTGTGGTACCTGAGGTTTGGTTTGTTGGTTAAAATCCAATCTAGAAGTGATTTTTTTATTGGAGTGCTTGTCAATGCATGTGGAGTAGTTAATAATTTGGGTGAAGTTGTATAATTTTATAAATGAAGTAGGGGAGTTGTAGGAGCAGGAGAACCAGTTTAGGTTGAAATCACCTAGAATGACAGTTTCTTGGGCTAGAGAAAATGATGACCAGGATAGGAAGGATTCTATGTTGTGCAAGTTGTTGCCTGGTGGTAGGTAGATGGCTATGATGTTAATGGATTTGTGAGGATTAATTTAGAGGTGCGTGATAAGGAGATCAGCATGAGAGATGCCTGGTGGAGAACAGTTTAGTTTTTTCTAGATTAAATTATTATTTAAACATAATTGCTACACCCCCACCATGTTTGTTTATCCTGTCCTGTCTGATAATATTGTAATCATTTGTAATAATTTCAGAGTCTTTGATGTGGGGCTTTAACCAGGTTTCAGTTATGACTGCAATGCTTGGGGAGTAGGAGGCAAGGGTGGTATGTGGTACAGGTAATTTGTTTGCAAGGCATCTGAGATTAAAACATGTACTGGGAAGGTCAGTTACTAGTGATAGGTAAAGATGTTTAGGCAATAGTATCTGTGAGATTTTGGGTGGATGTGGAGGAACAGGAGCTTGGGGGTAATGGGTAGTTACATGGGAGGTACAGATGGGCTCAGGATTGGGATGGATATCTGATTGGAGTTTTATCTTTGTTAGAGAGTACAGAATGAGGTGCTTCAATTTGGTTATAAGTTGGTTATGCTTGTAGAAGAACAACTGAGTTTTGATGTGTTGTATATGTCTTAAAGGGATGACATTAGTATTAAATCTAGGGTAAAAGGTGATGATATAATTGTTAAGGTTTGCATGGGAGGTGTGGTGAGGTGTATGTGAGTGCTGGAGATGGGTGCTTGGTGAGTTTAAAGTTATGGGGGTTGGTAGCATAGTAAGCAAGGAGGAGGGTGCCTGATAATAGAGTGTTGTAGAGCAAGCAGTTTTGGCCTTTCATTCTGATTGTAGAGGGGGTACAGAATCAGGAAGTGAGGTATAGGAAAATACAGCATAGTATGGTATTGTGAGAGGTTGAGTCTAGCTGGTGTTAGTGGGGAGGGAGTAGTGTATAAGAGCTGATGGTAGAGGGGTGTTGTTAGCTGAGGCGGGAGGGAACTGGATTTTAGAACTGCACAGGGGGTGTGGTTTGCATAGGTATAAAGGAAATGAGATAGGGAGTGGGTGGGAATGGTGGTAGGTTAGGGGAGCAGAGCAGGCAGGCCTAAGGTAGGAGTGAGTCAGACAAAAATCAATCACTCAATCCACAGACTGGTTGTAGGTATGTCGGTTTGGAGAAAAGGTACCTTGCCTTTCTTATTTTTTCTTTTGAATATATGCAGGACCTTACAGAACAAAAATAATATATTTATTGCCTACAATGTGCTGTTTAACCAATTCAGAAACTTTGTTCCGTGTATATGTACTTATGTTAACTTCAGTGTGTTTGGCTTATCTGGGAGTCAGGATCAACTACTAAAAGGGTATATGACTGTATATTAAGGATTTTTGTAATTAAACATTGCAAGAAATGCTAGCTTATGAATGGGGGACGGAGGGGGCAGCTGCCATCCCTGGCCTACAGTTAACAAAGTACACAATGCACTTAATACAGGGATAAGTCCAAAATGTTGTGGAATTCAGATGCATCTACATTTTTTTTTAGTCCTTTTTCTTTCAGAATGACTGTTTCCTTTTATTGTTTAGTGACCAGGTTCATGAAGTTGCTAGAGCAGGTAAGAATTGCCGTGGATGAGTAGGAGAGGAACAGCTGAGCAACTCATTCACAAGGGCTGTGGAAATTTAAAAATAAGAATGCAGAGTAAGAAACAGCTGCATTTAGTAGGATCACTGAAGAATCAGCAGGGAAGTACAGGAGAGACAGAATACCATAGCTGAGAAATGCAAGCATGAAATGTGAAACAATATATTAAACTGCTGTAATGGAAGCATTCTTTCTTGCTACTATATCAGACAGGTCTTGTGACTTAAGCATTATGACTTATGCTTTATACAACACTCCTGAAGTAGTCCTAAAAAGGTGCAGATTCCTTGCTTAAGCATGGTATTTCTAGTGCTAATAAACAATTACCAATTAAAAAAACATCCACTTGGCCTAAAATAGAATTTCATATGCTACCATTAAAAGTTTCAAAACAAGGAGCAAGTTCATAAAAAAGCAAAACTATTAAATAAATAAATAAATTAAGCTGTTGGAAAGCGAGACTAATGGATTACACCTCACAGTACATTAAACAGCAGAAATATAATATAAACGAGAAGACTTGTAATGGGGAACTTCCATCAATTTAAAACTCACTTGTAGCAAGGAAACAATGTGCTGTGTATGTATCACGATATTATTAGATTTGGTATTAATTGTAGATAGCACCATCCAGTGGAGAATATGAGATGACTACTACTCCTTCACTCAGAGCCCAAGAACATCTAGATTTTTGTCCTTATCTGTGTAATGGTCAAAGGATATTCATGTGGCTGATATATAATGGTCAAAGGATATTCAGGCAACTGTTCTTGCTGTACCTTCCTTGGGTTATTTTCTATACTTGGTCTTTGTAGTAGAGGGAACAGGACGCATTGATTCTTTTTTTATCACATGAGAGGGTTGGATATCCAATATTATGTAATGACTGACCATTAACCTTCAAAAATGAGCATGCTGATTGGTCAGCCCAACCAGCATGCCCGTTGTAAATCAAGAACACACCAATGCTAAAAGCCCTGGTCACATGGACTTTCTTTTATTAATATATGCAATAAAATTTTTACTTTTCTTATGGTAAAAACTCACAATGACTCACCTCCCCCACTCTAAATAAATAAAAGTACAAAACTAGAGACTTCAAATCAACGAGTAAGACGAGACAGAGAAAAATAAAAGGATAATCAGGTGCATTATGCAAAACTAGAAAAACATACCTGATTATCCTTTTATTTTCTCTGTCCCATCTCTCCGGTACTTTGAAAGTTTCCCGGTTTCTTTTTTTTTTTTAATTAAAAAAAAAAGAAACAGAGATCTTCCTTTCTCCATTGCTTCCTTTGCATAGCGTGTTTCTGTGCAGCCAAGTATAACTTTGAAACCAGAAACAGTTTCATGCAGAATCAGACTCTCCTGAGCCATCAGTGAGGAGTTCACCTAAAAATACACAGGAACCAGGCTCACTTATAGTCCAATGCTCCTAAAGCTCCAATAAAATATTCACTTAACATGAACAGTTTTTAATGAGCAATTGTTTCTTCCAATAAAACTGTAAAAACAGACAACCAGGGAGCCAGGAAATAAATTAATAAAAATAAACCTCTTCTGAATAAGTCCCAATGTTCAGGGATGAAAGCGCTTAACTGTTGTATTAAGATGTTTTTTTATTTCAAATTGAGTGCAGTGTGAAGTTTTTAACTATGATACATTAAATACTATTTTTATTTATTTATTAGTTATTAAGAAGTCCCAATATTCAGGGATGAAAGTGCTTAACCGTTGCATTAAGATGATTTTTTATTTCAAATCAAGTGCAGTGTGAAGCTTGTAACTACGGTACATTAAATACTACTTTTATTTATTTATTTGCTGGCTCTCTGGTGGATCATGTTTACAGTTTTTTTGCAAGAAACAACTGTTTATTTAAAACAGTTCATTTTAACTGAATATTTTATTGCAGCTTTATGAGGATGAGACTAATGTGAGCCTGGTTCCTGTGTATTTTTAAGTGAACTTCTCATTGGTGGTTTGGGAAAGTCTGACACTATGTGAGCCTGTTTCTAGTTTCCTTTACACTGTACTGATGTACTGCATAAGCATGGGAATGAAAGACCCATACGCATGTGCAGTACATCAGAAAAACCTCAGGATACCAGGGGAAAAATGTGGAAGAGCAGCATGATGCCCTTATACAAGGACATTATTTAAGAAAAGTAACTAACTTTTTCCTTTAATGATATCAGTGTATAATAGCAATAACACAAGCCTGGATGTGAGTAATGCTGGATTTACCCACAGTTGGTGTGGTTTGGTCACGAGGATGTGGGTAATTTCAACATTATCCACACCCAGCTGTGGGTTATTGCTGTATGATTACAATTACCAATCATTTGTTTTATGTTTTAGGTTGAAGCCCCTGCACTTTTAAATACTGCACAAATGCACAGTTCAGCACTTTATTGTGCTACACTATTCAGCACAAACTGGAGAGGAAGACAGAACTACAGGAGAATGGAGGAATTTTGTAATTTAACTCAGAGTTCTGCAATATTTTAGTTTTGTCATCACTTGGCTTGTGATCAAAGAATAATCTTGAGGTTTGCCTTTGCTCTGCCTGATTGATATTAGTGTCTGTATTTTCTCCTTGTGTGAGAGAGGAAACAGAAGCCACAGATTGCTGCTCGGCATTTGACAAGGGAGAATTCCAAGCATCATCTCTATTTGTTTGTCTTCCAGTTTCAACAGAAATTATTACACTTTTAAATTTTAGACTGTTGTTCAGTTTAGTCGATTATTTTTCTAAGCTGTTGACTAAACTATCCAGGGAAAAGAAGGGAAGACTCCTTCACTTTCACTTAGAAACTACATCTGGGACTTCTCTACATTTGCTTACTGATCAATATATGTTAAAAGCCACCACCTTTTCTAAATTTGCATGGGATTAGAGCCCACACCCACCCATACCTCCCCTTATGAGTGAGGTGGAGCAGGAGCCATTGATTCCTGGTTACCAGCTGAGAGAGGTAGATTACAAGAATCATCACCAACTGGCTAATGTTTATCTGTCTATGAAAGAAGCCCCGTGTACTTTTAAATTTTGGACTGTTGTGGAGTTTGTCTGTCTTTGGTGCTGCATGCAAGATCCTATTAACTAGTTCATACACTTTCTTCAGTCTATTCGAAATGACACCCTTACAAAGTAAACTTTCATTGTGTTACTCAGAAGAGCAGCATCACTCAAGCTAACTGTGAAGAGGTAAGTTTAGATGTTCTTCATCTTTCACTGTTGCAGTCATCACACTTGGGTTATCTGCCTGCAGTTAGCCCTCAGTCGGCCTGAATACCAGAGACTTAGTATTTCTGAATCAGTTGCTTGTTGCTTCAAGACTGACGTCAGGCCGTCAGGGGTATAAAACAGGCAGCCGATGCCATTACATCAGTCTTTCTTGCCAAGGAGCCTGAAGCACAAGCAGTTCGCATAAGTGCCGCTTGGCCGCTACCTGAGTTTTCATTTCCGAATTGAATCATCCTGAAGTCTTCTAAAGCTAAGTACCCCATTGGGGATACTTTTTTCTTGCTCTAACCGAAGTCAGAAAAAGTTAACAATTGTCTCACCTGTGGAAAGCAAGTACCACACCGTGATTTCCATTCTTACTGCATCACCTGTTTATGCCCAGACCACGACGTA
Organism: Protopterus annectens; assembly: GCF_019279795.1. Lineage (NCBI taxonomy): Eukaryota > Metazoa > Chordata > Ceratodontiformes > Protopteridae > Protopterus > Protopterus annectens. The sequence continues at coordinate 252,279,595 of NC_056725.1, read as the reverse complement.
CCTTGCTGTCAGTTTTGTGATTTTCTCAATGCTCAAACTATTCATCGTCGGGCCCTTATTGTTGCTAAATACTTTCGCTCTCGATCCCTGTGTTCTGAAAAAATGTAAGGATAAAGAAAGAGACAGACCGCACAGGTCCAAAACTGCCAATGATGCTTCCGTAAAGCTAGTCGCCAGTTCGCCGGTACTCATTGAGGTGCTTTTGCAGCCCCTGATGCCTGCTTTGATGGATTCACATGCCGCTACCGAGACCTGTTTGGAGTCCGGTATGCTGCAAGACTCTTCTATGACTAAGGAACCTGTGGATGTCTCTACCTTGGATGGGTCAGGAGCCGCTATGCAAGCACCGGCTTTCGAGGAAGCTCTTCACATTACTGATATTTGACACAAACCTATGTCTTCATTTGTGTCTTCAGTTCTGTCTAAAACTACCAAGTTTCTAAGGCCAAGAGTATGAGGTATGCCCAAAAAACCTACGACCCAAACTCAAGCACCTGCTTTCTTGCCACAACATCAAATGCTTAAAATGGCAGAAGACCTGATTATGTTGATTAGAGGAAGCCAGCCTTCCCCTGCTAAATGAAAAAGAGTCCTGTCCCCAGCAGCTTTAACTGACTAAGAGTCTGACAACTCTGTGGTTTCTGAATATGAAGACATGCCTTTATCTGTTTATGAGGATTCTGATGCAGAGGACTCCACTCCCTCTGCTTCCCCTCCAGAGGATCTTTCTTTTGGGGAAACCCTACATACTTTAAGAGACCATTTTCACTGGGAATGCCAGGATTATCCTCAGTCCAAAAAGAGACTCAGAGAATTTTTAGATTTGCCACAACATAAACCTTTAGCTATCCCTCCTGTTCTGGATGATGTCTTTATGGAATCCAGTCTAACTCTGGATACTTTACCCCCTGCTCCAAGGAAACCAGACAGGTACTACAGAGTCCCTGACTCCCACAAAATTCTTTTCAAAAATCCTACTGCTAACCCAGAGGTCAATTCTCAGGGGCCTAAAGGTATAAAACCAACTACAGCTAAGAATCCCACTACTTCGGACAGGGATTCCCGAGTTTTAGACAGATGGGGTAAAAAAGTACACACCTCTGTAACTCTCACCATTAGGGCATTGAATTGCCAGTTTCACATGCTGAAATATCAGCAACATATTATGGAACTTATTAAACAAAATGTATCTACCTTTACATTCTGTGCAGAAAATAAAGAATTACAGGAGCTTTGGCATTCTGCAAGACAAGTCAGCAGGCATACCTTGCAATGTGGCGTTGATGCCCTAGAAACATCTTGCAGGGCAGCAGTCACTGGTTCTGTACTGAGAAGGCATGCTTGGCTTAAGGAGCAGACCTTGCTAGACTATCTCATATCAAAATTACTAGACGCTCCTTTGAACAAGGACAATCTGTTTGGCATCAAAGCAGAAGAGGTTCTAAAAAAGATGGAAGAAAAAGCTAAGTCTATGCAGACAGTCAACGATTTTTTGCAAGTGCGTCCTCCAAGATTCAGTAGACATTGCCCCTCAAAACATTTGTCCTTTCCAACCCCCTCAAAGCCATCTCAAACTAGACCCAGGGCAAACAGACCCCCCCCCCAGATTACAGTCTCAGGGTATGCAGAAATCTAAGCAATGGAGTACCTCCACTTCTAAATCAGGGTGTGCTAAGCCACCCCCTTACAAAAAAAAATCACAATAACTTCTCAACTTCACTCCTCACCTCTGCCCAATTGCTCATGCACCCAGGAGGAAAACTTGCCCATCATGCAAAAAACTGGACCTCCATCACCAAGGACTGATGGGTCCTCAACATTGTATCCCAGGGGTACAACTTTTACTTTCACTCACTGCCATCTTCAAAAGGGTTCCCAGACCTTCCTCCAAACCAGTGGGCAGAGGCACAAAACCAAGTTCAATACCTGCTCTCCATAAGGGCAATTCAACCTGTTCTTGCACAACAGATAGGTCAAGGGTTTTACTCCAGACTTTTTCTGGTACCCAGAAAAGAGGTGCACTTGGCACCCAATCCTAGATCTTTCCATTCTAAACACCTTCCTGGTGGTACCAAAATTCAAAAAGCTCACTCTTCAGCAGCTTCTCCCTATGCTGTCCAAAGATGCCTGGTTAGCAACCCTAGACCTAAAAGAAGCCTATTTGCACATTGCTATCAGGGACTCATGCAGGAAATACCTATGTTTCAGTGCAGGATCTATGCATTATCAGCTATCTGCTCTTCCCTTTGGCTTATCCACTGCTCCCAGTGTCTTCACAAAATGTCTGGCTCCAGCCATTGCCTATTGCAGACAGAGAAAGATTCAAATTTACCCTTACTTGGATGATTGCCTGATTTAGACAGACAGTCAGGAAAAGCTGTTGCAGCACCTGACATTTGTAAGAACCTTCTAACCTCCCTGGGGTACACTATTGAAACTAGTCCCCAGTCAAAATATTGTATTCCTGGGAGCAAGCTTGGACACAGCATCCCAGATGGCATTCCTTACTCCAGAAAAACAAGCCTATCTAACAGGCTACTTCGCTCAAATGGCCACCAGAACCCAGCTATCTGCAAGAATAATCTTGCAGTCCCTAGGGTTCATGACCTCTTGCATTCTACTAATTCCATATGCCAGACTGCATATGAGGAAACTTCAATGGTAAAAAAAGTCTTTGGTGCCAACATTCTCAGGATCTGGAAACCGTCATATCTATCATACCTTGTCTAAGGACAGAGTTTCTCTGGTGAGCAGCAGCATGCGACCACAATAAGGGACTTCCCATTACTCAACCCCCATGCCACTCAGACCTTAACCACAGATGCATCAGATTATGCCTGTGCATTCAGGGCCACTGGAGCCCAAGCCAAATTCATCTGCACATCAACCAAAAAGAGATGCTAGCTGTTCAGCACGCTCTGACAGCTTTCGGATCCCTACTCTTACCAGGACCCCTGCTAATAAAAACAGACAACACCACAGTTATGTGGTACATGGGGAACCCACTCTTACCCACTCTGCAGGCTAGCCATGGCCCCTTGGAACACGGCCTTGGACATGCATATTCATCTGCAAGCTCAATTCCTGCCATGCAAATAAAACTCTCTGGCAGATGATTTAAGCAGGAATCTCCTAGATCCACATGACTGGCAATCAGACCCCAGCATTCTCAGCTTTCTAACCCAGAAATGGGGGACCTCGGAGGTGAATCTTTTTGCCTCCCCCTACAATCACCAGTTCAGCAAATTCTGCACCAGGACACCTCACAGCAGGGCCCGGAAAGTGGATGTCCTATCCTTCCAGTGGGTAAACCTCTCAATCTATGCAGTTCCCCCTCTGCTGCTTCTCACAGGAATATTACTCAAGATAAGACAGGGCAGACGAAGGGCAATCTTGATTGCCCCAGACTGGCCCACACCAACACTGGTACCCACTACTGTGCAGCCTGTCACTGGTGCCACCCTGTCACCTACCCTAGATTCCAACCCTCCTCACTTAGCAGGAGGGATAGATCTTGCATCCACAACTGCAAACTCTGAATGTTGCAGCCTGGCTTATTCCTTGAATTCTCCCCCAGTGTCCAGCCTAAGCAAGCAGGTGCTGGACGTCATTCTTGAAGCCAGAAGACCCAGTACAAGGAAATCTTATGCTGATAAGTGGAAAAGGTATTGTTCCAGGATTCAATCTAAAGGAGAGGACACAACACTATCCTCCGTACCTCTAATCCTGGATTACCTAGCAGATCTACTCCACAGAGGCCTATCCTTCTCTTCCATTAAGATCCATGCCTTTGCCATCTTGGCTCATTACAACAATGAGCCACCTCTCTTCTCTCACCCTCTCATCAAACAGTTCCTGAGAGGGGCAAACAACTTAAGGCCACCAAAGAGAGCCCCCACCTCTGCATGGGACCTTAACTTTGCACTGGAAAAGCTCACACTACCCCCTTTGAGCCTGCAGCATCTGCAGAGTTAAAATTCCTCTCTTGGAAAACAGCCTTGCTTCAGGCCATCACTTCAGCTAGAAGAGTGTCTGAGCTACAATCACTTTTGGCTGTGGAACCCTTCATTATTTTCCATGCTGACAGGGTCTCCCTCAGGACTAACCCTTCCTTTATGCCTAAAGTGGTGTCCAGTGTGGCTCTCAGCCAATCTATCCATTTGCCAACCTTCTTCCCTAATCCTCAAAATAAAGGGGAAAGGATCTTGCACTCCTTAGACATGCAAAGACAGCTCAGATTCTACCTTGATAGGACTAAACCCTTCAGGAAATCTGACCAGTTACTAGTCAGTTTTGCACCAGGGGCAGAGGGCAAGGCCATTTCAAAACAAACAATTTCCAGATGGATAGCACAATGTATCCATTTCTGCTACAAATACTATGGGAAGCCAACCCCTCAGGGGGTCAGAACACATTCCACAAGGGCAAGTGCTACCTCTACAACATTCCTCAGGGGAGTCCCTACCAGGGGAATTCTGGAAGCTGCTACCTGGAGTTCTGTTCACACCTTCACCAAGCATTACCAACTGCCTATCTTTTCCAAATCCTGGCTAGGTTTTGCAACAGCAGTCCTGCAGGGCATACTAGCCAGCCCCCACTCTTCTTGACTGCCTCCACCCATTCTTCCACTTTGGGAATCAACCCAAGTGTGATGACAGCAACAGTGAAACATGAAGAACATAGTACAGTTGTGTACATTTACCATAAATGTAGATGTTCGAGTGTATTCACTGTTGCAGTACTGGTTTCCCACCCTCCAGCTGCCTTGGCTTTCTCCTCTCTATGTCTATTACTCACTCCTTACAGGGCTATTGGTATTTACTTTTTACTGGTGGTGTTTTGCCATCATGACTTAGCTCCTTATTTGGGAGCTCCTGATATTTGGGGCAAGAAAAACTGATATAATGGCGTTGGCTGCCTGTCTTTATACCCCTGAAGACCTGATGTCAGTCCTGAAGCGACAAGCAACTGATGCAGAAATACTAAGTCTCTGGTATTCGGGCTGACTGAGGGTACATGCAGGCAGATAACCCAAGTGTGATGACTGCAACAGTGAATACACTCGAGCATCTACATTTATGGTAAGTGAACACAACTGTACTTTTTATTGCTCACACTGGATTGTTGGTTTACATCCTTCATCATCTTGTTCATATCCATTATACTGTTGACAAATTCTTCTGCCTAGGTATGTCACATATTTCATCCTATGCTGTGTGATACTAGCAATGTTTTCTGAGTTACTACTATTCCTAGGTGGTTAGCATTTGCCTTTATAGTTTCCTCCGTCTCTTCATTGGTTTGAATTTGTGTCTTTCATGTTTCCTATTCTCAGCCAATGATAACTGATTTCCTTTGGACTTATTTTTTTGTATCTTTCTGGTTTTCTATAATCCCAGAAATAGGAAATTATTTCCTTGCTGATACAAGCACAGCTATCCTTTTGCAGTTTATGTCCTATGACTGAACCTGCATCTATTCTCAAATCCTAGAGCAATTATCATTGTGCACTATAACTTCTGCAGCTACTCATCCAGCTATCCTTAACCATGTTCTCTAATGATTTTACTCATCATTTCTGGTCTGGATAGCTCTAGTTCAAGAAACAACAGCTGTGTGGTTATTTGTCTGTGTAATGCTGTTTAGTAAAAAAAAATACTACTGTAATAAAGTTGCAGGGAGATACTACTGAGTTGTATATAAGCCTCATCTTTGTGTGAAGCTGTTCTTCACACAGCAGCAGTTACTGGTACCATGTATACATACAATCATCAGAAGTTGAAATTTCCCTATTAAAACTCCTCAAAACTTTACCTCAATCCTGCATTACGCATGGGGCAACTAGTATATGCTTTGAGCAGCATTTATGCATTTATCTAGGTCTATTTAGGCCTACCTTACCTTATTATAGCACTCAGGACTATTGCTGCTCAAAGAGCATCTGGTTTGGGCACAAGGCAGTGAATTTTTGTAAGTTAAATTACCCCCTATTAAGGGATGGCATAGCTAGGATTACCATATTTGGTTATATGGAAAAGACGACGAAAAAATATGTACTGGTATTATACCAGCACATATTTTTTCATCCTCTTAGGGTTGAAGAGCAAAAGAAAAAAGAAAAAAAAAAAAAGGCCTTTAGTCTTTAATGTGGAACATTGCATTGCAGTTCCGCATTAAAGACAAGTAGCTCCATGTTTGGTGATTTTTTATTGGCCCGTATGCCAATATACGAGCCAATCAAAAACTCGCACAGCGGACCCGCTTCTGTTCAATGCGGAACATCAAGCAGTTCCGCATTGAACAGAGCTTTGTTTGTTGATTGGCTCGTATACCGGTATAGGAGCCAATCAAAAACTCACACAGCGGTCCCTCTTCTGTTCAATGCGGAACATCAAGCAGTTTGCATTGAAAAGAGCTCTGTTTTTTGATTGGCTCGTATACCGGTATGCAAGCCAATCAAAAAAAAAAAAAAAAAAAAAAAAACAAAGCAGAGGAAAGACTTGGGAATAGGGACATTTGTTTTTTGAAAATTCTGCGATTTGTCCGGGTTTTAAAACCTCCGGGCGGATTTTGAAAATTCTGCGATTTGTCTGGGTTTTGAAACCTGGACAAATCACCGAATTTTCAAAATACACCCAGACAGGAGCCCAAAAAAGAGGACATGACCATGGAAACCCAAATGTATGGTAACCCTAGGCATAGCTAACTTATTTCCAAGCTCCCCCAAATCATGAAAACACAAAAACATATGCAGAGGCATACAAAAAAGCTCTGTCTGACCAGATAAACAAGTGCATAGAAACATAAGTAGCAGACTGAAATAAACCCAGGTCAAACCCCAAAAGCAAGCCACCTTGGTAGACTCGGTTGTAGAACAAAAGAAAGAAAATCATGTTGAGAAGTAAGAGGGAATGTGAGCAACAGAGCAAAAAGCCCCTCATTATTCTAAACAAGTGATTCAGGGAAATAGTCAAGTACTGTGAAAGAAGACTTTGAGGTAAAAATATCCTATAAAGCTAAGTTTAACCATAAGGCATTTTTGAGTTATGTCTGCACTCTGAAGGGCAACACCCAACAATGTGCAGAATTAGTTGTAGATGGCATCACTTATACTCAGCCAGAAGATATAGCAAATCTGCTGCTCAACAAATTCAGCACAAACTTCACCTCCCTATCACCCCCAGTTCTACACCAAGAAACACCTTCTACCACTCTACCACCAATTATCACCAAAGAACAGGTTGCCACTCCACTCTCTGAACTAAAAATACTGCTTCGATGGGGCCTGACAATATAACAGATTGCCTCTTAAACAGCTTAAATCAGGGCTTATCAGTCCCATTCAGATCTCTAACTACAGCTTCCGGACTGACTTTGTTGCAGTAGAGTGGAGGACAGCAACAGTCACCCCTCTGTATGAGGCAGGACCATCTACTGACCTGGGAAATTACAGGCCCATAAGTTTATCTAGTCTTATATGCAAGGCCATGGAAAGAATATTCTTGGACCTGATAAATAATGACATAGAAAACCTGCAAACACTGGATCTGCCCCAATTTGGCTTTGTCAGGAGCAGGTCATACCTACTGAATCTAGTGGATTTGTTTGAGAAAGTCACTGAGGCCATGTATAAGGGTTAAACAGTATATACTACCTGCTTCATCCTGGCAAAGGCACTTGAGACAATTTCCAACTCAGGTATTACAAATAAACTCACAAAACTGGGCATAAATCCTAACATCATCAGATGGATAGCCAGTTGGCTCATGGACAGGACACATGGTTAAAGTGAGTGAATCCAGATCTAGCAAGAGGCAAGTTACTAGTCATGTGGCACGGGCTCAGTGCTGGAACCACTCCTGTTTAGAATATTCTTCTCTGAATTCAAGTGTAATGTGGAAAGCCTGTGGGTGACAAAGTTTGTCCATGACTGGCAAAGCTGGGGCTGCAAGCTGGGTGTTGATCATTGAATCCCCCAGCAATATAGAAGTCCTTTCAGGAGGATCTAGATCACACAAATGATTGGTGTCAGAACCATGGCCTAAAAATAAATGTGAAAAAAGCATTATCATAACCTTTAAGAAATCAGATACCCCTGCAAATTACAAAATCAATAGCACACCCCTAAGAGTAGTTTCAGAGGTGAGAGATCTAGGTACACAAATGGATAGTAGCCTGAACTTTGACTGCTGTGTGTCCACAGTGGTGAGGCTTTCCTTCTAAGTGGCACAACTTATAAGTAAAGGTATGGTTTTCAGATCCAAGGAAATTATAATCCCATTGTACTCAGCCTTCAATAGACCAATAATTGAGTACAATGTAACATTTGTTATGTATTGGACTAGGCACTTACAGCAGCTGCAGCAACCCCAGAGGTTCCTCACAAAGACAATACAGGGTATAAACAATGGTTTGCTATCAAAATGTTGAAGCTGAAAACAGTTTTCAGCAAAATTACCGACTTGTTTATCCATCTTTGGTAATATCGAATTGCCAAAATGTCTGAAATGGTGACCACTGCAAGTTACAATGTCGAACATCCATGTTGCTGTTAATGTTTTTGCAAATGGACAAGCCCCCCTGCAAACCCCTTGTGGGCACACACACACACACACACACACACACACACACACACACACACACACACACACACACACACACACACACACACACACACACACACACACACACACACACACACACACACACACACACACACACACACACACCCTGCATACTATATATACCAACTCAGAGACTGCACTAGGAACATTTCCCAATCCACAATGTACAGCAATGTCAATTGAAAACATAGACTACATATTAACAAATGTGTATGCAGTTTCACTAATATGAAGTTATATATTTTCAGTTCGACTTTATGGGCATTGGTTGAACACACGTTCGGCCAACCCATTTTCGTCGAACTGCATTTCTACATTTTGGGTGTAAACCGTAAACAATATATCCTACGCAGCTAGACTAAAAGCCTGATCTCTTTACTCTATTTCCTACTAACTATTAAGGTGGTGACCAATGCTTGATCTACAAGGCACTCACAAATGCAGCCCTAATGGAACTTTTACACATATGCAAGTCAGTCAGCACAAGGGTCACACAATCTATGGATTTAAAGTTAGTCAGTTACTCAAACAAATCATGCTGGAGAGACAGATATGTGTCTAAGAGTTTATCATTTCTTTAGAACAGGTTTCATATTCACGTTAATCAGAGCCCTTCCTCAGTCCTCTTCAAATGTAATTTGTATCAGTTGATGGGGAATCACAAATTCACACTTGGGGTAGCACCTATGTTCCTTGTGGACAGGGGCAATCTGTAACATACTCAAGGCATAGGCCCAAACCCATGTCATCCTCTTACCCATAGAAGCCATATATCAGGTAAAATGGAGTTATATTGGCTAGGCTTGAAAGGGCTCTTAAGCCATTAGCCTGGTAATCTCCTATGAACCTATAACTACAAAGAAGGTGAAACACTAGGATTACACAACATTCTACTTTCACTGAAAATTATACCCAATTTGAAAAACACAATACTTTGTTTTAATAACTGGCTACTTAACGTTATCACCTCAGGGGATCCAGTGTGAAGAGTAGGAGTATTATCAAATGGGGGCTAAGGCAAACTTATTGACTAGAACACTTCAGCCACACCAAAATTCTGTTACTTGGTTGTCTCTCCCCAGCTCTCACCAGTTATCATAAATCACTGCTCAGACCTAGTAATATGCATACCATTGTCTTCTTAATTTTAAAATCACAGAAAAGGGGGTTTAATTTAAAATTTTTATTTCAAATTTTAGTGCAAAATCACAGATGCAGACACATTTAGTAAACTAAACTCAACACTCAATCATTGAAAACAGCATGAACACCAGTAATCTTCTCTTCCCTTAAAACTCCAATTTATTGAAAACATATCTAGCAACCCATTAAAGTGCAAAAACATGATGGAATTCATAGTCAAATGCTAAATAAGCAAAACATTAATTAGTGGCAATATGAAGAGTGCAGGAATTCAAAAGGCAAATATATACTGCATTTGCTAAAAGCCTGGGACAGACCATACATGCAAATATCCCTTTTCAGGATCACTGTCTGGTGAAGTCACTTGGTCAGAATCACCATGAAGACAAGCAAAGGCTGAAAGACTCAGACATGCGCTACAGGAAGGAGCTCATTAACAGCTCATAGCCTTACTCATCTGCACTAAATGAAAGCCAAACTGCTGCAGCCTACCTACAGTATATTTTATTCCCAAGTGACTGCAAAAGACAAACTAAATTAAAAATATATTCATAATTAAAGCATTTGCATTAAGCATATAGACTTCATGCTGTCCATTTTATTCCCAGCCTGACAATAAACATAATGTCAGTAGTCAACAAACAAAGAAACCAAAGACAATACACAAAGAACACAACTCATTTGAGGGCACTCCTGTTTATGACTATTGCCTCCTTTCTTTACACTATAATTGCAGTGGGACACAGGAACCGCATGCACAAATTTGATTGTCAGATACAGTCCCTTGTATGTTTTTGCAGACCTTGTGTTCAAATGAATAGAAAAAAATATATAGATATATAAATATATATATATATATATATATATATATATATATATATATATATGTGTATATATATATATGTGTGTGTATATATATATATATATATATATATATATATAAATATATATATATATATATATATATATATATATATATATATATATATATATATATAGTGACACAAAAGTGTATTTCAGCTTGCTGCTGTGAAAACCATATAGTGTAACCAATTGAAATCTCCATGGTCTCCCATCCTCTGGTTTCAAAAATCATTGGCAGATACCCACAATTACAAGCAGAGTTTAACTATTGGTCTTATATACTTGGAACATTGCTAGCACAAGAGATTTTGCATTAGCAGGCATTTTCTGAAGGGTTCAGTGTGATACTCAAATGTGTGTCATTATTTAGTGACTGCAGCCATAGGTTCATAGGAGGTAACTAGGCTAATGGCCCTAGGTCCTTTACAAACCTAGCCATGTAATACGAGTGCTCCCTAACTGACCAATGTTAGATGGTTCCCTAATGTACCATTGTTAGATGGTTTGATTGTTTTCAGAGCACACACCAATTTAGCAGAAAGCCACACATTTTATTAGGAGCAAACCACAAATGTGAAGATAACAAATCAGGCCAAGTAGAGAAGTGTATTCTCTGCATGTACCCCCCCCCCCCCCCCACACACACACACACACATGCATGCATGCAAATTATATTAACTTGTATTATTATAAACTTTAGATATCTGCTTCAGATCAAGTAAGTGAAAACATTCATAAATAATAACCCAGAAATGTATCTCAGCTTACTTGTGTCAAAAAACATACAGCACAATCCATTACAATTACTGTCCACCCTCTAAACTTACCAACTCAAGAATTAGAAACAAACACACAAAATCAGGATCATATTTTTTTAAATATTTTTGTATACTTGGAAAGTCAGTAGTATAGTAAGATTTACCTTCACAACCATTTTTGGAAGGATAAAAAGTAAAAATAAAAAAATCATATGCATGTCATTATTTAGTGACTGCAATCTATGACAATTTCCCAGAACGCCACAAATTTTACAATGAACAGACCATAATACCAATCAATTTCTTTGCCCAAGAATTCTAGGCAAAGCAAAAAATAATGCAGAGACAAAAGCCAAAAAGGGATAAATTGTGCATATTATTTTTGTTTACCTTTATAAACACGATTTGCAGAAGGGCGAACTGCACATTCCCGAAAGGCAGTGTGCAAGATATACAAATGTCAAATGTAAAAAGGTGCGAATGTGCAATGAGTGAATGCACAGTGAGATTCGCTCATTGCACATTCGACATTCAGGGGCGGATTGCACTATAGTGGGGATCAGGAAATGGTTCCTTTCACCACTGTAGTGCGATCTCGGAGTTAGAATAATAAAGTGCGCGGTGTGGGGGTGCAGCCCCCCCACATAGGAGGTGCAGAGGGCTTGCCCCCCTGCTTTACACTTTGTTTTTTTTTATTTGATTTTTCATGTTCAAAAAAACAACAAATCTGCTGTTCGATTTGCTGTTATTCAAACATGTAGGTATGTCGACATTGTTAGCTTCGTGGACTAGAGTCACTCATATGAGCACTCGCCCTTCTGCAAATCGCGGTTATAAAGGTAAACCTATTATTTTATTTATTTGTCAACCAGGTAAACCCAGAGGACAAAATATCCCTTACCTGATAGTACTGCCTGGTTTATTCACCTCCTCAAAGTCACATGAAGGTGGTAGGATTCAAACCCCATCATTTTGAGAATATAAAGTAGTTCATTAACATCTCAAAGCCTTAACTACCAGACAACTCTAATTGATTTAAAAGGTAAAACATAAAAATAACTGTTTTATGGGCTTGCATTTTTGAACAATAAGAACTATGAAACTCTAATGGCTGGCATTATTGACTAACCGCAGTTCTGAGTGAATTAAAAAAACAATTAATGAGGCACAGGACATAAATATGAGGAAAACTCAGAGATGGTCTTTAAAACTGAAGACAAATAAAATGCAGACTACTCTAATTCATCTAAAAAGTAAGCAATGTGACAGGTTTTGCATCAATATTCATTTTCTGAACAAGAAGTACTATAAAATTATAATAGCCAGCATTGTTGACTTACTGCATACTCCAGTGATTTTAATCATCTGAGATTTTTTTCAAAGATATTGATGTTAATGTATGTCTGGCAGTTAGTGTGGAGGAGTGATGTTTGAAGCTCGTAATGATTTGCTTACTGTGGTCAAGGGTACAGTGTTTGATCCTTTCCATGTCAATTTTGTCTTCTGTGTCTCTGATCAAGTCACTTACCCAGACATTGTTCCTGAAAAGTGGGTTTATCTGGTGGTTAACAAAGTAATTAAAAAAAGAACAGGGAATAAATATGAGGTAAAAAAAAATGTTAATATATTTTCAGTCCAGCAGCAGAAAGCAACAATGGTCTGAAATAAGGCAGACATCCTAATCTGAGTATAAAACATACACACAAACATGCACACACGCACACACACACACACACACACACACACACGCACGCACGCACGCACGCACGCACACACACACACACACACACACACACACACACACACACACACACACACACACACACATACCACACATGCATATACATGACTTACATGCTTTTCTGTTGTAGCTCCAACACCCAGCAAAAGAGAAGAAACCAGAGCACCAAGTAGACCAGGTAATCAAGGTTGTGGGTGGGACAGTTTTTTTTCCCTTTTTTAATGTTTAAAAGAGTCAGCTTCATAACTTACCTTGTCTGGATCTGGCCCTGCCAGTATGCAATTGTTTCGGATGAAATGGTATGCAGTCCCTCATGATTTGTTTTAAACAGACTTTACCTCATCTGAAATCATTTACATATTGAGTTTAAATTTTCCATTAACCATAATGCCTTATTTTAGGTATAGTTTAAAAGAAAAACAAGATCAGTATCAAATCAGGTTGTTTCCCCTCTGAATAAATAATGTCATACCTTGCTTTATAACATGTTTTTGACATTCAGAAACCATATTATGTAAGGACACAGGGTAGCAAACATTGCAGAAATAGAAGTATTTTGTTAAGAGCATCTCACAAATCATAAAACAGCAAAACTGCAGACTACATTTAAGAAAACAATGGCAGTGGTTTATATTTGGCTAAAACTGAATAATATCGTTAAGGCATAAGAATGCCCATAAATTAAATATCTCATAAGACACAATACAAAGAGAAGAAAATGGTGGGTTCTAGTATGGTGATCTGCTTCATATCTATCAATGCCATTGTAACTTTGGTCTAAATTGTCAAGAATGGCAGAGTGATGTTTAGTGAGTGTATATGTTGAGTAAGGAAAGGGTGGAAGGAGGTGTATTGGTCTTTGGGCTGCAAACTAGTTGGAACAAACTGCCCTAACCTTGTAAATACTCTGACGTTTCAGATTTGTTGGGGTCTGTATAGTGTCTTACATGCTTTTAAAACTTGATCTGATCATCAGTCATAAGTCCAAATAGTTTGGTGGAACTAATCACTTCCATTGTGAAACAATCAAAAGAATAAAAGGACAGGTATTGCGCTTTTAACATCACTGGGTTATAGCTTTTATTCCTGTGAGCCATTCAGATGAAAAGTAGTGCCATTATTTTATTAGTGTTGGGAAACAAGAACATTTTATATGGAACTTTATGGACTTGAATATAATCTTCAGCTAGGAGATAATAGCAGAGACAGTATCAGATGTAAATAGGTTATATAGTCATCAATATAGTGAATTAATATGCTTTCACCAGATTGTTCCAACATCACATTAAGGAATATAGATTAGAGTACAGGGACAGGTACCGAGCCCTTTGGAACACCAAGGGTTACCAACAGAAGAGAGATAGAGAGAATACATCATTCTGTCTGACGGCTTGCACCCTATCATCAAGTGCATTACTATCTCATATGAAGGGTCTAGGAGAGAGTCCATATGAGATAAGACATTCTGCATGGTGGAGATTGTTGATCATTTCAAATTCTTGGTGAGATTAAACAGCATAGATTCAACAGCCTTCCTATAGTTCAGATGTATGTGAAAATACTGAGTGGTGTAAAGCAGAGCTGTTGTATGAGTCTGAAAAAGAAGGCCATTTCAGTGAAATCTCCTTCTGCTTGAAGTTCATATGGAAATAGGCAAAAATATTCTAGTTCTGTTATAAGGATAGCAAGCCCCACTCCGTGTCTATGTAGTTCAGAAGCCTATTACATTCGCTTAGTTATTATGATCAGAATGGAGATTTCACTAAAACATGGTTTCATATTCATAAATAGTTACCAGATCTGTGTCTGTATAATGAGTAGACCTAAAACCAATTTAGTTATAAGTCAAATATGTGATTATTACTAATCAGATGTAGAGGAGTTCAGTATGTAAGGCTTTGTCCACACATGTTGAGAGATGCATAGAGGTAGTATAATAACTACCAGGAGCAGCCAATGAACATTCAATATGTATCGGTACCCTAGCTATAGAGTTACAGATCAAGGCACTTTTCTTTCTTTGTCTATTTGATTAAAATGGGCATAAGGCAGAACATGGACCCAGATTCAGCTTTCAAGAATACTAGCAATAAATTGGCAAGGGAGGCAAATTCAGGTTTCATTTTGCAAAGGAATTAATTTTATAATGTCAGTGCTAGTAGTTTGAAATATGAGAAACGTGCAGTGGAGATGAGACAAACAAACAGAACAGTAATGAGAACAACTGGATGGATTTTGGAGAAAGTATTTGTAAATGAGGTCAAACAGGGTGTTAATATCGACAAGACTGGGATACAAATTGTGGAAAGGATGGGAATATGGCCACTCTCTGAGGAATAGTTAGGTTATCTGCTGCCCTGGGCAGTCCCCAGGCTTGGGGCCCCACAACATAAAGGACAAAAAGAAAGGAGGTCTCCCCAAATTGAGAATCAAAGAAGAAAACACTCATCTGAACTACTGGGCTATTTAATAACTGCTTGACAGCAGTACTGGCATTCATTTAGGAAGTCATACATCACCCATGGCTTATTAAATGATTGCCAGTGTTGTGCTTGCACTTAGCCACATTGTCTAACAGCTACACCCCTCACTCCACCCTATTCACTCTTCTGACTAGGCTTTAAGAGATGATCAATGTTTTTTCAGAAACTGTTTTACAGGTCTTTCTGTTTATTTTCCTTCCTTCCTTCCTTCCTTCCTTCCTTCCTTTCATTTTTAGGAACTGAGTTTTCTGATCCGTATAATAGTTTATTTTCCTAGAAAGTAAAGTGGATTTAACTTTCTTTTCACTTCAAGAAAATCACTGGAGATCAACAGACAAGTTTGTCCAGTGACATACGGTCTTTTGTTGGCATTTTAAAGAAATTCAGGGACTAACAGAAGTTCAAATTATTGGCTTTATATCTGCAAGCATACTGCTAATCTTCATAAAGACATTTCGGAAGTATTGCATTGTCCCATCAAGTGGTAGTCATTATGGAACAGTACCACATAATGAATGCAGAATGCTACTAAAGGGATTGTGATTTAGTTTCTTCATAATTCTAGGACAGACGAATATTTTGAAACAACTTACAATTATATCATAATCCAAAAGTAGGAAACTGGCTGTTACATGTGTCAGCCAACACCACAACATCTTTGATATTACAAGACTAGATATAAGGATCCAGTATAGTGCACTCTCACAACCAATGAATTTATCAATTCTTGCAGTGAAAGACAATCATTGGGAAGATCAAAAATCTGTAGCACTGGATTCCTGTACTCATTCTTTGACAACCTCCAGTCATTTCTGGCATCTCATCATACAATGATCTTAGATTTTACACTTGAAATAATCCAGAGATCCCCATTCAGCAATTGAAACACGGAAGTCAAAGGATCGTTGATATATTCATCAGACAGTACTGTGTAATTAACAGGAAACTTCAGATAAGTAACTTAAAGAACCATTTTCTTAAAACAACCAAATATGGATAGAATGCATATAATGTTATCAGTGTAAATTCAGCATCATGTTATTTCTTGCCTGCCCTGGTTACAATTTTAGCACCTCCAGCATTACTGATTTCAAAGGAATATAAATAAATGCAATAATCCTGTCAATGATTCACCTTCTTCCCCTTACTGCATACTTATTTCTTTTAGTACTATACTAGCCTAATAAACATTTGCATTTACACTGCTAACAAATGCTGTACTTTGAAACCAACGCACACACACTAGTGAAAATATACCATACTAAATGAAACAAATGCTACCAAAATGTCACTATCAAGTCTATAGCATTAAACCAGTTGGAAATAAAAAGACAGCCTGTTGCACTCTGGGGGAATTACATACATTTGATAATACTGATACAACTAAGTTGTCATGGTAATCTTATTTTGCTAAACCAACTTGCTTCATTTTCTCTCACATGGTTTAATTCCAAAGAATAAATTATATATATATATATATATATATATATATATATATATATATATATATATATATATATTTGGAATGGTTTACAACCTTTCCTTTAGACTGATTTTAATTGTAATCATCCTCTATGTAACAAAATACTTTGAAGCATTTTTATGTATCTTAGTTTTGATGAGATCTTAAATCAAGCAAGTTCTAGCACCATAAAATACTTAAGCCAGAACTGAAGCTTTAGAAATAAATATAATGGTTATTTATTTCATTTCTAAATCCAGGATGGAAAATGCCATTTCCAGTACTGACTGACAATTTCATTCTTTTAATTATTTTTTGTACTGTCTGCCATCTGCAATATCTCACTACACTTCTCATACTCTGCAACAGTCATTGGAGACTGAAACACCCTTGTGAGGTACTATATGGATGGTAAGGAGCATTTACTTAGCTAGGCATACCCAGTACCCACAATAGAAATGTTAAAGTGGCTTATTCGCACATTTTTCCAGTCAACAATTTTCCTTGCCAGTTTGCTGGCTCAGCTACAGCTTGTAGCCATCTCTGTGAGCCCTGAAAAAAACAAAATAGTATACATCCTTCCCCAAGAGAAGGAGAGTAGTGAGAGATGCTCTGTCTCACCATCATGTTAGCTGGTTCCCTATTCACTAGTCACGATCACACACCCATGTGGAGTGCAATTCCAGTTTACTAGCTCTGCTAATAGAAAATGTCATGAAGCATCTGTGATACAATACGCTGATGACTCTGCCCTCATATGCTCTGCCCCACCATACAGAACCTCCACACCATAACCCAGAACTCATTTTTATCAGTAGAATCCTGGCTTACCAATTCTCAACTCATTCTAAACCCAAATAAAATCAAACTCCTCTTCTACCTCGCAGGAACACCTACAACACTCTCAGTTTTCACCCTAGAGTCCAAAAACACAACTATTATCTCCCCTGTGACTCATGCCAAACTGCTAGGAGTTGAAATTGACAACAATCTAAAATTTGATATCTACATTGCCCGAACTATCAAAAAAGTTCATAAAAATTAGGCTTCCTTTACAGGAACAAGAAATTTTTAACCAGATCTACAAAAGCTACCATTGCCCAGACACACCTCCTGTCACCCCTACTCTATGCCTCCCCTATATTAACCAATGTACGCAAATCAGACTTTACTAAGCTAGACTTATGTTACAATAAAATAACCAAATTCACTACAAACCCCACCCCCCTACAAAGTGCACCATTCCACAGCCCTTAGACAACTAAACTGGCTAGAACTTCCTCAACTCCTCCAATACAAGCAACTAACCTTCACCCCTAAAATACTCCATGAACCAGATAAAACCCCAGCCTTTCAAGATCTCATACAACCATACACTAGAACACTTAATTCTATAGGTTCATAGGTAGGTTCATAGGTAGGTACTAGGCTATTGGCCCTAGGGCCTATATAAGCCTAGCCAAAAGGTACCCTGGCTTTCGCCACCCAAGAAAATTATTTTCCTGTGCCACTGTCGAGCAGAACCACAGAAGTGATCCCCGGGGTGAATTTCCTATCTCCCATCCAATCATCAAGATTTTTCTTGAAGAGTGCTAATGAGGAGCTTTGTTTGATATAGATGGGTAGTTTGTTCCAGAGTATGAGAAGTCTCTGGGACAGGAATCTATCCCTCCAGCATGTTCTATTTATTCTGGTGACAACATTTAGGTCCCTAGAGCATGTAGCTCATACAGATTGGGATTTCTTTAAGTGGAGCATGTCTAAAAGCTCTGGGCTTGACATAGCTTTGTGTGTTAGGCAGAGATCATCTCTGAATAGGTGATATGTGACAGAGTAAAGCTGCAGTTTTTTGAGATAGTCTGTGTAGGGCATCTGTTTGAGGCCAGTAATCCTCTTTGTGAGGTATTTCTGTGGCCTTTCCAGTTGTTGTAGATGTCTTGTGAGGTACATACCAAAAGGGGCATTGTACTCTATAGTGGGTCTAATGAGTGACAAGTATAGAGGAAAAATTACCTCTTTTTTGCTGGATGAGAAACCTTTTGTAATGAGGTGTGCCACGTAGAAGGATTTCCTGACTACTGTGGCAATGTGATTATCAAAGGAGAGACTACTGTCCACTTGTGTCCCAAGGTCTCTTATCACACTTTTGGTGTTAAGTAGACTACCGCTTATGTGGTAGTTCATGGGTACAAAGTTTTTACCAAAAGGGATAACAATGCACTTTTTGGCATTGAGCTTGAGGCCATGACTTTGACACCAGGCATCTGTCTCAGCGAGGCCCTTTTGTAGGATGCCTACATCTTTTGGAGTTTCGATTATGGCTCCTAGTTTGCAGTCATCTGTGAACTTCATTAGCCAAAGACCTTCTGTGTTAGCCTGTACTTCAGAGAAGTAGATACCAAACAGGAGAGGACCCATGACTGAACCCTGTGGTTCTCCATTTGTCACTGGTCTGAAGTTGGATTTGGAGTCTCTTACTTTCACAGTGTGGGTTCTGTCAGTGAGCCAGTTGTCAACCCATCTTGTGGCATAGGAATTTATACCTAGCTTAGGTAGTTTATCTATAATTCCAGAGTGGGGGATGGTGTCGAAAGCCTTGGCGAGATCTAGATAGGCTGTGTAAACCACCTTACCCTCATTTACGGCTTTGGTGACTGCTTCAAAGAAGTCTATCAGGTTTAGGAGACATGATCTGCCTTTTACAAACCCGAACTGGGTGGAGTCCAGAGTTTGGAGATTACCAATGTCATTGTTTATAAGTTCCATGATGATACGTTCCATAGCCTTGCAGACCAGGCTCGTTAGGCTAATGGGGCGGTAGTTTCAGGGGTCTGTGGTAGCTCCCCCTTTGTGGAGTGGGATAACCATCACTGTGCGCCATTCAGTGGGCACATAGCCTGAGGTGAGGCTATGATTGAACATGGCAATTAAGTGGGGTGCCAGTTTGTTCTGTAGTTCCATGTAGAACACAGCCTGGGATGTTGTCAGGTCCCATGGATGCTGTGTTCTTGGCTTTGGATAGTGTGTTTTTTACCTGTGTAGCCATGATTACTTTGCATTCTTCTGGTATAGAGATAGGCCCTTTAGGGGATGACCAGGGGGGTAAAGTTAGCACTGAACCTATCTGCCAGGATGTTGGCAATATCAGTTGCTTCTGTATATTTAGTGCCATTGTGCTGTAACTCAGAGCAGATCTGAGTGTTGCCATTGAGATTCTTGACATAGCTATAGAATGCTTTGTGGTTGTCTTTAGAATCAGTGGTGATTTTGTTTTCATAACTAGCTTTGGAGGATTTTATGAGGGATCTCAGCTTCTTACTGAGGCTGACCAGGGAGTTTCTCCAGTCATGGGATTTTACTCTTTTTTGCAACAGTTTCTTTCTTCTGTTGTAGAGTTTTTTTATGGCAGGGGGCCACCAGATTGGCTTCCTTTTTTTGGAGGATAGCATCTTGGTTCTGTTAGGGATTGCCCGATCCATGCATTCGTGTAAGTGCTTATAAAGTGCATTTGTGTAGGATTCAGCAGTCATACCTCTATTGTCTGTCAGCATGGGTGTCGTGAAGTTTGCCACTTCTTTCTTAAGAGGCGTGAAGTTGGCTTTGGAGAAATTTTTACTGTGGTTTCCCTAATGGGTGTGGGGGTGGGATGTGGATGTCTAGGGTGATTAGCTTGTGGTCGGATCTGACCAAAGAGGGATTGACCTCTGGTGTGGAGCACCGGTCGCCCATGTTGGTAATAGCCAGGTCTAGGATATTGCTGCCCCTGGTGGGGGTGTGGATAAGTTGATCCAAGGCATCGGAATTTATGAATTCCAGAAAATGATGAGCACAAGAGTTGGTACATGACTAGTTTTCCCAGTTAAAGGTGGGGTAGTTGAAATCACCCATTATTAGGGTATTAGGTTGTACTCTAATATTTTCCACTGTATCAAGAAATGAGGAGTGGGAATCCTGGGGCATGGTGGGGGTTCTGTAGCAAGCTACAATTTGGATTACGGTCTTGCCCAGAGTTAGTTGCACTTGCATAACCTCGGATGCATTATGCTGTGCAACTAGCCTGGAGGTGTGGATATCCTTAATGAATATGGACACGCCTCCACCTTTAGTGCTTCGGTCCAGGTTAGGTGGCCGAAAGGTGTGGTATGAATTATAGCCTGGTAATGCAGGGATACTCTCTGGAGCCTTGAACCAGGTCTCTGTCACTGCACATATGTCGATGTTCTCCATTTTAAGGAGTGCCTTGAGTGAGTGCATTTTGAGGTTTAGACTTCTAGCATTGAGTAGCAATACCCTCAGATTATTTTTGCTTGTACCTGTTACGGTGGTGAATTTGTCATTTGAACCTTGCCTAAAAAAGACACTATAGGGGTGGCTAGAGCCTTAGCCAGTATCCAGAATCCCAGGGGCGACAGGTGCAGGAAATCTCTGGCAAAGCATTGTGGTTTGTCGATCATGTCATCCCAGGCAGACAGATACTGGATCCCCTTAGAATGACACAAGAAGCTTAGCCAATTGTTGAAGTCAATCATTTTATCCTTGTACTGTGGTATCATTCTGCGTGATGGCAGGATGCTACTCAGGGCTAGGGTCATATCTGTCTGTGCTACAAGATCGGACAGCTCCTCCATGTCCCTTTTCATGTAGTCCAGGGAGGTACGTCTCAGGTCATTCACACCAACATGGACAATGACAGAGTCATATTTGTACATGTTGTGGAGTGACGTGAGTGCATGTGTTATGTGGCGGATCCTGACACTCGATAGGCAGCTGACAGTAACATTCTCCTTGTTTAGCCTGGTGAGTGGAACATCAGTGTGCCTGACTATAGAGTCACCTATGACTAGAGTGTTGGGTACGTTGTTATGCATTATGTGCTGTGGTTGAGTGGCACACTGACTTTGTGGGCTATGTTTCATTTGGGTTATGTTGGTGGGTGGAGGTTGCTTGTGTTTCTGCTTTGGAGGTCCCTGTTGCTTGGGCAGGTTTTTACTGAGAGCCTCCGAGAATGTAGGTGTGTGATTTGTGTTTCTATGTGTGTTTTGGTGGTGTAGGTTTTGAGGGACTATGTGCTAAGTGAGGTGTGGTGCAAATGTTTACCTTCGCCTCTTGACTTTGTCCAGTCTTAGGTGAAGAGAGCTTTGCTTCCAGTTTGTCTAAATAAGTGCATCTCTCACAGGTTGTAGTGTTGGGTGGTAGGAGGAAAGGGTTGTCTGTGTACATGAGGCAACTGCTGCATTGCCCCAAGATGCCCAGATTCATCAGGTAGACACGAGAAAACACTGAGAGCTGACCCTTAGACGTGCCAGGATAGGTGCTTATTTGTTAAGTACTAGAAAGTACTGTTTTCTTCTAGACAGTGAGGAAAGCTGAGTGCTGTAGTAATTTTCCAGTGACAAACTCCTAGTTAAATCCACCAAAGCTAATAACTCAGCTGGAGAATCCTTGTTCTCTAACATCATTCCTAAAATATGAAATAAACTACCCACTTCCATCACTTCCATTTGCACCATAGTACAATTCTAAAAACTTCCATTTACTTACTTAGAAAAGCCCTTTCTTTGCTCTTGTTACCGACCTGACTGACTCTATATCCTCTACTTTTTATACACACCCTCGGACTTTCTTTAGATCTACACTTTACAGTACTAGCCTATTATGCCTTCTTCCTTCCCTATATATACTTACTCTTTTACCTCAGATCATTTCAAGTCTTTCTCAAAAATATCATACTGTGCCTTTTAATATATATGCTAGTCTAGTTTGTATAATACCGTATACTCTATTGCTAAGGTGTCATCTTTTTTGGTTATTTATATTTTGTAATGTGTAATGTGTTGTTTCATTATTGACCTGTATTCTGTAATTTTCTTGTGGTGTAATATTTGTTTGTTTTTCTTATTGTTGGAGCTTTTCTCTCCAGGCCTCTGCTAAAAATGGACCCATGTCTAGTTGGACGTTCCCTGTAAGCAAATGTTAAATAAATCAATAAATAAATAAATAAATTGTCACAGCCTTGATTTACTATCATAAGAACCACAAAATAGCTTTACTGGAGTTGGTAAAGCAATACAAGCATTACAGGGATGTGATATGAAAGAAGCTGTTATCAAATAGACATTGGGCTAACTTCATGTATGTCCTGCTAAAATATTTAGTGATCTGAACATTTCATTCCATCTTTCTAGTTTATTTAGTTCCATCAATAGCAGCTTGTTATGGTAAAGAGCCTAATTTTAATTCAAAGACAGTATAAAATGAGGGTGCACTTTACCCCAAATGAAGTATTCAGTTCAATTTTACACCTTGCAGGTGACAGGAGAAATGTATTTCTTTCTTTCTTTGTTAAAATATAAAATAACTTCCAGTTGATACTTAAACTTAAACTGATAAAACCAAAAACATGTCTCAGATGCAGCTACTGATTTATTAAGTAAAGTCCTCTGTTAAACACTTTTGTCCTAAAGGGATTTCAGAACTGTGATGAAGTCCAAACAGGAAGAAAGTGATTAACAGAGAGTTTCAATAGATCAGTAGCTGCAATCAATATGTGCTTTATTTAGTCAGTATTTTATTTAATTACATTTGCTAACCTGAGAAGAACACTTATCTAAATAGAACAATCAGTGGAGTTGTAGCCTTACAGTATGAACATACACAAAACAGGGGACCTGAACAGAGCGGCAAGAGCCAAGAAAAGTAAGTGATGACCTTTCTGCAGTAAAAATTAAAATGACAAAAAAAAAGAGCAAACATGAAGCAGAAATAATTCAGCTGCTCCATTGTCATACAGCTGAACAGAATAGTGAACTGTCTCCTCTGTGAAGGGAAGGCAACCACACTGCACCCTTAGTAGCAAGTTACATTTCATAGCAAAGCCAGGGCTGAGAGTGTAGACAATAATGCAGCTGTACGGGTCAAGATAACCCTAGAGAACTGCAGTGTAATGCAGTGACACTGTTACTCAGGTGTCATGTGGAAATGGAGTGTGTAACAGCTGCTCAAAAGCTATGAGAAAGCTATTAGTCATCAACAGTAATATCTGTTCATAAAGCAAAACATAAATTATCATTAGGCCAGATAACACGATGGAGTCGCCTTAACAAAATTGACTGTCAAAAGTGGAGACTTCTATACCTAAAAGTTTAAGGAAGACACGTATTTATTTATTTTTATTTTACATTTGTTTACTGGGAAGGTCCGTCTGGGCCAAGGACCCATTTTCAGCAGAGGCCCAGGAAGAAAAGCTCCAAAAAAGAAATTTACAAATAACCATATATAACAGTAACACAACCATATTTAAAACAGTAACATTCCAAGTAGCTACAGTACTTTAGCATAGGCAGAGAAAAAGTTACGCCATGTAGATTTCTAGCCTATATAAAATAGTGGCATTATTTAGACCATACAGCAGTAGTAACTTATCTAATACACACACTGATTTCACATAAGGAATAAACATATTCCTTGTAGACTATTACCAAATGAAAGGAGTAAAAAGGTCAGTGCTTAGACTCAACAGTGGTAAAGAGCAACATATGTATGAAAGTGAGAAGGAGGGAGGCAGGAACATTTGGTGTCAATTCATAATAGTAATTAGAGGGAGGATACAGAAAGCTGGAAGAGAGATCAAATAAGATAGTATGATCTGGTAGAGCTATATGAGAGAGAGAGTAAATAAACTACTGTTGCACACTACCTAGAAGCTATCAGAGAAGGTGAAAAGTAGCTTGGTTCACTTCACTGTTGTTACTGAGAGTATGGGTGGCACAACAGCAGAGGTTAGTGGTAATTCTACTTGGGCATTGTACTAGTGGCTAAATGTTGCAAGGATCATGAAACAAAGAAAAATAGAGATGTAAGGTAATTAAATCAAAAAGTTAGTAAAATTCAAAAATAAACATTTAAAGAGACTATGCATGCATGCATACTTCTAACAGAACGATGCTTAAACCAAATGGATTGTGTCTTAAAATATGCAGTATCATGAAAAAAGTAACACAATGCTGGTTTAACAACTTGCAAAAGGTGTAGAAATTATTCAACAGTACATAAAGTATAAAAGTGACATAGCATTCACAAACTAAGTGAATAACAGCGGTGCAAATAACAGTCTGCAATCACAGAATCACAGTGAGTGTGCATATAGAGTTTTGAAATATATCAAAAAAGCTGCCACTTGCAGTAATACTAGGGTCATGTGGCATCACACCTCTCAACTTCTTAATGCAAAAAATCTGGCCAAAGCCAAAAATAATGGAGGGCAAAGGCCAGACAATAGGGACAGATTTTAAATATTGCAGTTATAAACTTGAGCTTGCTAGAATAACAGTTTTTGTGTTAGCATGCAATTTTCTGATGGATGTGAAGTCTAAACCTCAAATATCTACCATTATTTAGTGACTTCAGTCCTCAGTGATTTCCCAGAAAACCACACATTTTATGAGGAGTAGACCAAAAATATGAGGAAGAAATCTGGACATTCTGCAAAAATCTTGACAGTTGAGTGGTATGTGTTGCATTAAGCAGGAAGAGATATTTATATATTCATGTATTTATTAATTTATTTACTTGCAATGAGGCAAGTACTCTTACACCACCGAATTTAATTATTCTCATTCAGAGGATGATGCGCCTCCATGAAAGAGTGAAAACCGCTGATAGGTCTCAGAGATCAACCATAGGCAGTCTATTTTTGTGTGTGTGTATTAGTGTGTGAGAGTGTGTGTGCATGCGTGTGTAAGTATGTTTGTGTGTGCATGTGTGTGTGTGTGTGTGTGTGTGTGTGTGTGTGTGTGTGTGTGTGTGTGTTACTTCTGTTTCAATCTAAAATGTCAGACATGCATGAATGCAACAAATAAACACTACATATGCCAAACATAAACACATTTCTTGAGCAGCAACCATTATGTATCCGCTAACAAAGTACAAACTCCACAAAATAATTGCTTAGACTGCACAGGGTCAACATAGTCTTCACATTGATAAGCAAGCATCAAGAAGCCAGAATGACCATTCTACCCCTTCTGACCTATGCACGCTGGTGCTTTGTATTCCATATAAAAGTGGCCTTGCCAAAATATTGAAAACTTATAAAAACATTATTAAATTTTCTGTGGAGTTAAGAGCTTGATATACTATTATAACAGCACTGCCTGAGAAAGTTGTCCCCTGCAATGAATTTTGTTGTCTACACTGGCTCCATAATGAAATGTTGACACTCATAATGCTAAATGCCAACAGACAAAAAAAGATGGAAAATCCAATAGAACAATAAATTTCAAACATTGGTCTTCTCTTTTACACTTCTTTTTTACAGAGGTCAAAACCTCAATTAGAGTTGCAAGTCCCCCCACCAAAACATTTATATATACCAATTCCAAGATCACCATACCACATAGATAAAAGAATATTTCCAGGAAATGTCCATCTCGAACATGATATATGTAAGCCTGTTTTTTTTTTTTTTCCTGTTTGGCCATTCAGTGTCTGTGTTTCAGGATTCATTCTAGTGGGTTCTGACATTTTGAATGACTACTGTCTGCAGCTCTATACTGCATGTAAACCCCTACACTACATTGCATCATCAGTTCTCTCAAAGGGCACTAGCAGGGCTAGCATTACCAATTATGGGACCCAGTTTGGACTATTTTGGTGAGATCCCATCAGCTGTCCAATCCCACATACAACCTAACCCTCCCAACAGATGCTGGCTTCCAGAATTAAATACTATTTCAGATTAGGTATCAGAAATATATGCTATTTAGGCATATTAAAAATAAAACAATATGTTTCATTATTAGCTCATATGTTTCACAAAACATGTCAAATCAGAATTAAACTAATGGACTCCTGGATTACCACAGATACTTCATCTTGTGTAGCCCCTCCATAAGTGCTTAACTTTCCCAGGTACACTACAAAAAGGCCTGTCTCATAGCCCACTGAGACCTGTGTCTACATGGTACTTCATTAGTGTGTGCACCCTGGCTTACAACTAAACATGTTTCTAAACCATTATCATACCACCCAGATCTCCTGTACCTGGATATATAATAGCTGCACACGTCCCCGGTCTCCTCTCACTGCATGCCTTCTTATTTTTTCCCTCTTTTCTGTCCCCCTCCTTTCTCTTCTTCTCCTCATGTGACTCATTCTTTCCTCTTCTTCCACCCTGTGCCCAATAATTATACATACTGTAAATATTTTGATAATTTTCTCCATAGGCACACGATACTATATGATGTTATGACAATGTACAGGTACTCTTCGTATAGATTCTACAGGCTGAATTATTTTATCACATCTACTTTTGTTTGTATTCATTTATGATACATATCATATCAATTTGTACTTCTGCGTATCTTTGCTCTGACATTATCACTTATTGATTAAAGTTTGTTTCTTTGGTTGCACTTCCACTGTACTGAGCCTGACAAAGGTCTGGGTGGATCAGCGCTCTACCTTCATTACAAATTCAACATAACTAAATAAATAAATAAAATAATTAAATAAAAAAATATTTATAAGTTAATTACTGTACACATTTCATTGTTGAGAGGTACTGTAGGCAATGCCATGCAGGCTATACTACTATGAAACAGGCTCATTTTTGAAACATGAAACCTATAAAATCTTATGACTCACCATAGTCCTCAGCACTTATATCCTATGATCAATGTTCCTGGATGCCAGGAAGTACTGGACAAATGTCAGTGGAGTTGTGCTTAATGGTTGTGGAAAGAATGGCTAACCAAAAAACATGAACAATTCCTGACCTCAATTATACAGTCTCATCTCATATTATCCCTTTCTTCTTTTAATGTACTTCCAGTCATCTCCTGCACTGGCTCAGAATAGTTTGAGTTCCTTAACCAGTTAAGTTTCTTACTTTTTTATGGTCAATGTGTTTCCATAAAGGTGTGGAACATCCTCAGAATGCTCAAGATTAAGAGCAATAATCAAAGTCCTCTCTTTAGAGATGGCATTGCTCATATACCACCCTATTTATAATCCATCTACAACCCATTTTTCCCGTATGGGGTCAGGGTGTCACTTTAACAGTGACAGTCAACTAAAGCCAAGGTTTACAGCACTGGGTGGCTAGCCCTGTTGGATTAGTTCTTCCACACCACATACTCACTCCTATGACCAATTTAGCAGTCCACAAACTGCATGTCTTTGGTATGTGGCAGGAAACCAGAGCGCCTGATGCAAACCCACGCGAACACAGGGAGGACATGCAGACTCCACAGAGAAGGCACTTCAGCTGAGAATCAAATCAGGGAACCTCTTGCTGTGAGGTGAGAACTCTATCTTCTGTGCCACTGTGCCACCCTCCTAGTTATAACTATTTCTGAAAGTTTATTCGATTTGCTCAACTACATAAGTGGTCTAATACTGTACATGCAAATCTTTTCCATCCATATCCCAGGTCACAGGGGCAATAGTAAGGATGACATGCATAGGGTTTGGATGAGTGGTTGAGTGACAAAGTATTCAATCCAAGTATAAAAGGTGGCAGAATCTTTGAAAGACTTAAATAAACACAAATTTTGTTTACTCCAAAAACACTGAAACATAAAAAGCACTGGATAATTTAGAGATGTCTCTAAACATCATTTGTTCATTGGTTGTCACTAGGCTAACAACCAGCAGGGCCCTTACAAGCCTGGTTGTGCACCCCACACCATTTGGGTCTCAAGTATCATACTTGTGGGGAGGGATGTTAGTAGGTAAGTAGAAAAGGATTTGTAGGGGGTGTACGTAAGATAATACTTTTCTTATTGACGGCCTCTACCCATAAGGGACATGGGGCCAGATTGGGGGTAAATTTAAGATTTCCCATCCAGTTGTCAAGGTTTCATTTGAATAAGGTCAGGGATGAACACTGTTTTACATGGATAAAGAGCGTATAGCATAGTATGGGGATCCTTTGGGACATATATCTTTCTCTTCACTACGATCTGTTTATGTCACAAGCAAAGTTCACATCTCTGTATCTAGTGTTTTTGTTGCTGTTTGTTTTGTGAATGTATAAAAGATCCATCAGGGCTGGGTCTGAGGAAGCCCTAAAAGGCAGGCAAAGGACCTTGTCATCATCTTGTAGGGGACTGAATACAGAGACGTTGTCATTAGACAATCAGTGTAGGACAGTGTATTCATGTCTTGCATTCTCTTGGATAGAAAACTTTGTGGGTGCACCAACTGTTGCACATGTTTAGTTAGATACATACCAAAGGGAGCATTGTATTCAATGGCATGTCTGATAAGGGCTGTGTAGAGTGGCACTATAAATTCCTTGGACCTGAATGCTATACCCTTACCTATAAGTTGGGTGACATAGACTGATTTTGTTATTGTCTCAGATGCATGTTGGTCAAAGGCTAGATTGTTGTCTAAATAGTTTTCCAGGTTCCTTACTACTGGATTGACTGTTAGGGACATGTTATTGATGAAGAAATTAACTTGGGTTAACATTTTCCCAAAGGGTATTATAATGCATTTTTATTTGTTTATTTATTAATTAATTTATTTATTTATTATTTGTTTATGGGGAAAGTCTGACTTGGAGTGAGACAATTTTCAGCAGAGGCCCGAGGAGAAACACTCCAAAAACATGTCTTTGTAATGTGAGAGGAAACTAGAGCACCCAGAGAAAACCCACACAAATGCAGGGAGGATATGCAGACTATGCACAGAAGGCACCCCAGCTGAGAATCAAACCAGAGAACCTCTTGCTGTGAGGTGACAATGCAAACCGCTGCACCACTGTGCCATTTTTTGACATTGAGTTTTAGGCCATGGCTTTGGCACCAGTCATTTGTCTGTGTTAAAAGCATTTGCAAGATGTTTGTGTCTGGGGGTGGAATCGATGATAGCTCCCAATTTACAGACTTCTGCAAACTTGGTGAGCTGGAGGCCTTTAACATTAGCCTTGACTTCTGAGAAGTAGATGACAAACTGGAGCTGGCCCAGCATAGATCCCTGGGTACTCTGCTGAGGACCAGCTTCTTGGTGGTGGTGGTCTCACTGATCCTGACTTCTTGGGTCTTGCCTGTGAGCCAGCTGGTCATCCAGTGATTTAGGTTGTCAACAATGCCTGAGGGGGGTATTGTATTAAATGCCTTAGCTGCATT